>NW_025786717.1:0-13959 GCF_021130785.1 Homalodisca vitripennis
AGTATACAGTCATTTGTAAAATACGTAACCATGAAAACTTGTTTTCAATGCCACAAGTGTAAAGAAACCTTTGGATGGATTATTGAATTTGCCCCCGGTAATTAAATTTATTCGTTTTCAACAACTCGGGAAAAAGCTATTTGTAGTTAAAAGTGGTGTAGAGTTACACTTCGACTTATAATTGGAATAATATATTATGAAATGTAACTAATTTATAATATTGAAAGAAATTATGTTTGGATTGTAAAACGGTTAAGGGATATGCTATGACTATGTACAAAAATGTATTTAAAATGTGCAATAGGTACAAATATGTTACTTGGTTTTTGTTATTCCCTAAAATACAGGTATGAAATATCTTTCATTGTTAATTTTATACACAGGATTGAGAATTGAACAGCATGATTGTAAAGCCTTGGGTACGATGATAGTTTTTCTATGTGTGTCTACCCAATGCTTAGATAAAACCGCATTTACTAGCTTTAAAGCGCAAGGTTTGCGACTCATGACACACACAAGAAAAAAGTTCGTAAAAGGTATGGACCTATTTTGTGGGTTGAATTTTGTTATGCAGAGTTGAATATATTATTGTTGCTACCAGCAAGGGGTGCTTATTGTAATTCTGTACCAGAACGGGCACAGATATCATAATAAATATGATCGTCTATAGGAGCAATCTGTCTTGCGTAATTATAGTTACTTTAAAAAGACCTAAATAGGTATTATGATAACAAATTTGGCAAAGGTCGAGGATCACTCTTAGACAGTGTTCTTGTTACTTGGTGGGCAGGCAACTCTGGCTGGAGCAATGAACATTATTGAAGTATTGATTAATGGAAGCTGTGTGTTACATTCACTTTATGGTTAAACTAGGTTTCTTTCATAGATAGCGTAAACAAACCTTGTATTCTGACGTTTGCAGGGGAGCTGACCTCGACCTGGCGGGTCAGCCTGTGTCTAGTGCGACATCTGTAGGAGGAAATTGGTCGCTAAAACTCCACGTTGTGCACCAGGAGCTCGCCTGAAGGCAAGACATGGAACTTCCCGTCTATAAACAACACAGCATTGTCAAAGTGTGCAACGTGATTTATGATGATAGAGTAATTATATTTTTTATGAACAGACAATCGTGTAAGTTAGCAATTGTTATAATCTCAACTATTTTTTAGGCTTTACATCTAAAACTAGCGTACTTGATATATTAAGGCCCATAATCTAGTATATATTATATTGAGTGTTCGTACAATTGAGACTCATTCTTATATTATAATGTGGTATATATATATATATATATATATATATATATATATATATATATATGTACCACATTAATAAAAGACCATGAACGTCACTCATAAATTCTTTTACAGGAAATAAATTAATTTTGTTACACCATGAATTATTTTTTAAAAACATTAAAGAACACATTTTACGTCCTAGTTCTTACTTCGTGAACTAAAATTATCATCATATATTCAAGTACCTTATTAAATATTACCCAAGGTACACAGTGACCGTTTATATCAAACATGTAATGTCTTCATTTTAGTGGACATAGGAAACGTTTAAATAGTAAGTTTTTCTGTATGTTATTTTAATATTAAATTATAAAAGCAAAATTTGCTTCAAGTGTAGTGAATTTTAAACTGTAGACGATATATAGTACTAGTGAATTTACTATATTCACTCATATTTATTATACACGGATAATGTATATTCGCAAAATATAGTTCTGAACAGTAAAAACTGTCGGCTTAAAAAATACATAAAAGTTCACTTGTATTTTTAGTTGTGTGTGTTGTTCGTATTTTTAGTTCACTTGTGTATAGAATCTGTATGATTCTATTAAATTCAATATTGTAGTACTGGTTATAGTTATAAATAAAACTAATATATTAAAGTAAATGAACTGCTAAATGGTCAACTTTAATATAATTCAGAAGAATAATAAACAGCAAACTTTCTGACCAGCTTCCTTTTTGTTCAACTTAAGAGAGGTAAAGTATAAGTAACAACGTACGTGTGTGTAATATTGAAGAAGTTAGCTACACTGAATTTGTATCGAAAAAATCAAGGAAGCAAATCATGCTTTGGGGAGTGGTGCTGAATTGACAAGCGATTTGACTTTTGGCGGCATTCTTAATATTGAGCAATACCCATATGCCACTCATGTGGACCACCATACTCCATCATCAGTCATGTTATATTTATGTTCGTGGTAGCGTGTTGGACTGGTAGTGTTGAACTTTTTTAAATAGTTCAATGTTGGACCTGGTAGAAGAGTTTGGCGATTCAACCATGATAGCCTTTGGAAGCTTCTGCCCTTTAATACTTCATAAAAAAAACTATAAATTTTGAGACAGGATGACGAAATAAAATTACGTAACAATTTCATTATAACAAAGCTTACAATACATGGAAAATAACCTCCATAATAAGCTCGTGCTAACAAAAAGATATGACTTTAATTCCATTTAATAACCTATATAGTATATTATAATTTTTCTAAACTTTTACTAAAAGGTGATGACTCATAATAAAGTCTGGTTAATCAATAACACCATTACATGTCACTATTGTTCCTGTCTGTATAATGGTAATGGACGTCAACCCAAACTCACTGTTGACCCCAGGGGACACACTACAATTAGCAACGCAACACCCCCTCCTCCCTGCACCATCACACCATTGACCTCTACATAGCTTAAACTTGTTGTCCTTAACCTGTCAACATGTTACGGCCGCAAGGCAAATACGTCTTCACTTCTTGTAAGTACAATTATGAATAACGCATTGAAAAAAAGAATTTTAATCGTTGGTATAGCCGAAATTAGTTAATTCATTACAATACTATCGAGTGAGCAATATAATAACTACATTCCTGACTAAGGCAAAAACAAGTATGAAACAAGTTGTACTGGGTTGAAAATATTTACTATTTTAGATTTCATGAACCTTCAGAAATGTTAATTTATTTTTCATCCCAAGTTTCTAAACAATTACTTAAGATTATTTTTTATAAAACCTATAAATAAAATGTGTTGTCTCTTTTCTACTTGTTTTATGATAGGACGTGGTTATAAAGCAACGGATTAACTTAAAAAATAAATATTGACTGGTGAGAAAAAATATATTTTTAAGTACTTTCAGTACTGTAAACTCAATAGAGCTGGTTATCAGTAAAAGTGAAGTTCATAATTATGTATACTGGCTGTATAATTAACCAGAAATTATACATTTAGAGTATATTCTTAGGCTAAAAATATCAACCTCTTCTGCTATAAAGCTTTCAAGAATAACAGACCTTTTCTTAAGTAACGTTCTTAAATTTTGGAAACTGTTGTTGTATTTTTTTTAATGCCTAGCATACTAAGAACACAAAAAGCTCAAATTCTTAGTACTCTTAACGTAGCTATGGTTGTGGGAAGGACTTGTTCAATTGCAAAATTGTTGAGTTCAGCTCCATTTAACCTTCAAGTTAGTGCACTCGTGGCTTAAGCAGAAAGTTCGGTTGCTCCGCCGTACTTTGGGATCGTGTATTAAACATGATAAAGCATTTAACTGTGCAGCTTCTGAGACAGTAAGAACGCCTATTTATCAAGATTACTCTGGATTTTGTATTCTAGCTGTCTCTGATGTACAAAACTATCCAAAGAGGCTTTGAGCTTCATCGGTACCGAATTGTTTGTATCTCAGGAGTCAAGTCTGATAGCATCAGATTTTCACACACCTGCACAATACGGAGGGTGAAAAGGAGCTCAACTATTCTTAGTACTTTTATTGTAACACTTGTTGAAAGTATGTGTTTCCTCGTGTTCCATCATTTTTACAGATAATTCTCCTGTACTTTGATGTATGTTAATTTAAATTTTTTACATAAATATCGATATCCAAATTTGTTGGCATCCAATTTTTATGCAACATTTGAAGATATATCCTACTCCCATAATATACCAAAATATATAGTACAAACAACAAATATATAGTTTACAGCATCAGTCCCCACATTAATATAAAATATTCCTTCACTTCTATCTTGTTTATTAACCAACAGAAATTTTTATTACAAAATTACAGAGATCCTATACTTCAATTATGCGTCCGTAAAGTGTATCTAGTATATAAATACATTACCAGGTTGACCAATGTATATATAGAAACCTTCTTACTCTGAATGTTTTTGAAAAGCGTAATTTCACCGTTGCTGAGTTTAATGTTTGCACACAATTGCATTCATTACAGTCAGGGCGACCTGATTATACTGGGCAAAAACAAATTCAATATAAAGAAATAGTTATACTAAAGTGGGATAATCGTGTAGATTGATTTTATAATGCAAAAAAAATTTCTCAAACGTAATCTTAAAATAGGCCATATGATTTATTGTTTGACATTGTAGAGAAATATATCTACGAATGAACACAAGCTTGGACTTTGCAGCAACATATTTTTTATTTGTAGCCCTACAAAACATCCAAATATTTCCCCTGTTCAGGTTCAACCCTGTACAATTGAATGTAATAATTTTACAAAGACCTTTCTTTATTAAAGTGGTTTGATACTTCGAAACACAAAAGGACTGTTAAAAGCCGGATCCATTTTTCAAATTGCTGTGAACACAGATTCACGGAAGGCAAAGCAAAGTAGACTTGAAGGAGAAGCGCCGACAACTGTGTAATTACACATTTCCCGCGCCGGAAGCAATCGTTCCCGCCTTAGCGCGACCTCAGCAACTCGCTTATTGTGTCAGGTGTAACTTTTCTCACTGTCTGCTGCTCCATATAACAGGTAAAGAGATCTCTTATAATAAGATTTAAATCTATTATAAGTTTATTTTAATATATTTCATTATAACTGGTTCAAAATAATTGTTTATATATAATAAACAATGCAAGAGGAAGTGCTGCAAAACAAATTCAATTAACCGTGACGAAAAAAAAAGGGAAAGCCATTTTATTTTACTAAAAACGATAGATCATTTGATAAACTTATACTGATGTTAAAAGTTTAAACTCTGTAAGAGTTATTATATCGATAGGAATATTTCAAAAGTACCCATCATAGTTTTCACATTTGCGTTCTGTAAAATAGAAAAAATACCAGTCAAACCATTGCCCTCTTTCAGGATTACGTTCCACTTATATTCAAGAGAATGTTTATTAATTAAGTCATCAGAGAACTCCTGCAGTAATTGTATCCATCTGCTGGGCAACTCTGATTCCATTATTACTTGTTTTTGGTTCATTTTACTTTGAGCACCTCCTTGACATACAGATACACATATTGCTCTGAGTTTGCGTTTCGGCAAAACAGAGTTTAGAATCCGACCGATTTTAAACAGGTACAATACTCTCAAGTCTATAAATCTCCTGGAGTCCGGGTCTAATTTGTGTTGTAAGCACATTAACATAGTTTATCTTAAAATCGATAGAATTTACAGTAAGGAAGAAACTGTCGCTTACTCTGTTTTCACCTAAAAATTATCGTTATATATTTGTAACGTTTGAATACCTTCCAGTTTTGAACTCCAACAAAACTAGGCCGACTGACAATTGGTTTGGAAAAATCTTAACCGAGTTCTAGAAAAGTCTAGTTTTATGGGGAATCTGGCATGGTAGACGTTTTTGGAAATATGAGCTTTTAAACTTATCCATTGTTAATTGTTCTGTCAGACTAGTCAGCTTAAGAGAAATTTCACTTAAATTGTTGCATTATTCTGTTTATCAAAGTTGTATGGTGTCGTTGCTTATCTGGTTCCATTATTAGCAATTGTACTGCGGGGGGTGGTAGTAGTTTTCATTTGAAAGATATCTACAAGATCTGTGGATTCAAAACAGGATGTAATATGTTCACATACATTTTTATCTATTTTCACCCCAGTGATTTTATAAAATACTCAGTCATCTGCGTAGTTTATGTTTTAGGTTGAGTTCCATAATAGGAGGGTTAAAATTGTTTTGTATGTACTTTTGAAAATTGTACAATTACTTTCCAATATTGCATGGTATCTTATTGCATACCTCTAACGATTTTAGTAACAATTGATGTGTTATACCAGCGTGAAGAAATCGTTAGTCTAAAAGAAGACTAATATAAAAGTCTTTAGACTTTCAGTTGAACAAACTTATCGGAAATAATGGTATTTCAGTGTAATCGATAAAAATCCCAACTAAGCAAGCTGAGACACAGTGTTACGGCCCGGTCTTAGTCCTTTACTTTATTTGTTTATTAGATATAGTTCATTTATGTTAGGTATAAATATATTTGTAATTAGTTTAGTATCTTACTGTTAGTTTATTATTGTATTGTTAGAGGGGAGAATTGTTGTCTTAGATATTACGGGTGACATCCCTAATATTTATGACAAGGTCGCCTGGAGGTATGGAGTTCTTGTTCTCAGGGCGTGGGAGGCGACAGAGCTTTCACTCCCATTGTTAGAGGTGGCCTTCCACGAACCAAGGGATGTTACCCCCAGGTTTATGGTAGGGTCGCTTCAGGGCGGGAGGGGCTGGCCCTCACGCCTCGTGGGAGCAAGAAAGAACTTTTACCTGGGACAAGGGCCTAGAACGAGTCTCCTCTAGTCAGTTCTTCATTGTACTCCGGAGGCGTAGGGTAGAGAGCACACAGCTCTCTACATTTACATATAGTTTAGGGACAGCTAGCGCCAGCTAGCTGTATTACAATACAGTCCGCTTATTCCACTTTTTGTATTAACATTTTAGTTTGAGTAAATACAAGTTCAGTTCGTTCAAAAACAAGTGTTTCATTTCATATAAATATTCCAGTATTCAAGGCCCGTCATGCGCGCCGCCAACATGGTCCTACAGAGCCGGATTACTTTTATAGAACACTTTAGACAGCATAGTCCAATCGTACCAGAATGTTTTTATAGAACATTAGTGAACAGTGCATTATTTTCGTCAAACATAGACTACCAGTGTCAACAGTGCAACATCGGAGGACTTGGACCATAGTGACAGTGCCATCGACCAGTGGGTGTTTCCAGTGACCAACAGTGGGATAACCTAATTCGTCATCAAGTAAGTCCTTTCCAATTCCATATTACTTATTCCAGTTATTCCTGATAGTTCAAGCAAGCTAACATGTCAGACGAATTAAGAAAATTTATTGCCAAGCGAGCAGGAATTAAATCTAAATTAACTCGATTTAGGACTTATGTTGATAGGATTGAACAATCTGAAGATCCTTCACAACTCGAAGACAGATTCAGTGTATTTAGGGATTGTTTGTCGGAATTTGAAGCAGTCCAATCAGAAATTGAATTAATAGACACCGACAGCAATCATGACGTAGAAAGAGAGTCCTTTGAAGACTTATACTTTGAATTGTTGGCTAGGTCAAAGGCTCTCCTTCCCAAACAAAATTCAAATCATACAACTTGTTCACGCCAAAATTCAGTTACTGAAACCCTCATCAGCAGTACAAATTAAACTACCGACAATCAATCTGCCTACCTTCAGTGGGAGATACGAAGAATGGGTTCAATTTTACGAATTATTTAATTCAATCATAGAAGAAAACACGTCACTTTCACAAATCCAAAAGTTCCACTACTTAAAATCAACATTGCAAGGTCCCGCTCTCAACATAATAGAATCTTTAGAATTGTCCATCGTCAAATTACGACACAGCCTGGACTCTTTTGAAGAATAGATTTGACAACAAGCGTGTTTATTGTCAATAATCATGTGTCGTCACTGTTTGAAGTCAAAAAACTTGACAAAGAGTCCGGGGCAGCAATGAGAGATCTTTTAGATACGGTTAACAAACATTTGAGAGCACTCAAATGTCTTGGTCAACCAACCAACCAATGGGACACGCTCTTGGTTCACATGATCGTCCAAAAACTAGATCTGGCCACCTTCAAATTATGGGAAAACCAATTAGTCACCACAAACTTGCCCACGTTTCATCAGTTGACATCATTCCTAGAAAATAGGTGTAACATTTTAGAAGCTATTGATCTAAATAGACCTTTAAACAGTAACACAAGTTTTTAAACAAAGTAGTAATAAATTTTAATTCAAACCATCAAACAACTCAAAAAACCTTCTAGTTCATTTTTCAGCAACACACCATGTTGCCCCTTATGCAAAAAGGGTCATAAAATATATCAGTGTGATAGTTTTCAAAATATGGCCTGTATTATCCAGACTACAATCAGTGAAAAGATTTAGGTCTGTGCATTAACTGTCCTATCACATAAGCATATTATCAAAGACTGCAAGTCAAATGGTTGCAAAACTTGCAGCAAAAAACACAACACACTTTTACACCTTCAAAAGGACCACTCCAACAGCAAAAATTTAAATTTTGAGTCAAGAAAAGTAAACGGTCATCCTGCAGCCTTAACGTCTAATGTTACTGACAAACACATTCTCCTCTCAACAGCAGTAGTAGATATAGAGGATAATAATGGCGGGACAACAGCGTGCAGAGTGTTGTTGGATTCGGCTTCACAGTCGAATTTCATTACAGAAAGGATGGTGAAAGCATTAAATTTGCAAAAAGGTACGCTCAAACATCCAAATCACTGGCATCGGAAATAGGCAGGCCTCCATCTCACACGTTGTCTATTTTGCATTGCACCATCCACTCACAACATAGTGCTTACAAAACTACATTAAGCTGTCTCATTTTACCTAAAATAACTAACGATTTGCCCCACACTCAGATTGACATAAGCAATTGGAATCTGCTATCAACAATGACTCTAGCAGATTTTAATTTTAACTCACCAGGGCCAATAGACATGCTCATAGGAGCAGAGCTCTTTTTTAGTTTATTGTGTGTTGGACAGGTGAGACCACACAGATCGGCGCCAATTTTCCAAAAGACATCATTAGGTTGGGTCGCCTCTGGTAGGGTTGCTACTAGGAAACAACAACCAACCTTGACATGCAATTTATCTATAGATGATCAAGTAACAAGGCAAGTGCAACGTTTCTGGGAAATTGAAGATTGTGACGTTCACACATCCCCAGCCAGTCAAACTACCACGTGTGAACGGATGTACACAGAAACAACGTACAGGGATTCTACAGGCAAATATGTAGTTAACTTGCCATGTAGTGATGACATAAATAGTCTAGGTGAGTCCAAGAAAAACATCTAAATCTCGATTTAGTCAACTGGAAAGAAAATTAGAAAGAGATCCCAATCTACATGCAGCATATTCACAATTCATGAATGATTATGAAGCACTAGGGCATATGGAAGAGGTGGAACCCAACGTGAAGCCAGTTGGTCCAGTATATTACATTCCGCATCTACCTGTCGTTAGAGAAGACAGTTCAACAACGAAGCTCAGAGTTGTATTTGATGCTTCGGCCAAAACGAGCAGTGGTCGATCATTAACATGACTGTCTTTTTAGTTGGTCCTACCATTCAGCAAGATTGTCTTCTCAATCTTAGCAAGATTTCGATATCATACATACGTATTAAGTGCAGATATAGAGAAAATGTACCGCCAGGGTTATACATTAATGAGAAACAACTGGACTTACAGCGCATACTATGGAGACAAGGAAGAGATCAACCTCTAAAAGTCTTATAGGTTAAAAACTGTCACCTATGGTACAGCAGCAGCAGCACCCTTCTTAGCAATCAGGACCCTCCATCAACTGGCCACAGATCGAACGATCAACATATCCTATAAGCCTCATCTATAGCGCTATCAGATTTCTATGTAGATGATCTTATGACAGGTGCAAAAACACTCGAGGACGCTAAAGTCATTCAAACACAAATGTCGCAAATGCTTAACTCAGGAGGATTTAATTTAAGAAAATGGAATTCAAATTCGAAGGAATTGTTGGAAACAATCCCAAGATAAAAATAGAGCGAAACAAGAACAAAATAAACAGTACAAAGTGCTTGGTATGTGGTGGAAACTCTGAGACCGACATGTTCCATTACGCATCTACTGAAAGAAAAGCCACATGACAAGATATCAAAGCGTTCTGTTCTGTCAGAAATAGCCAGTTTATTCGATCCTTTAGGACTTGTAGGGCCTGTAGTTTTGAAATTCAAAACTATTCATGCAAGAGTTGTGGGTAAGAGATCTGAGTTGGGATGAATCTCTTTCCATGTGATCTTCATACATCGTGGCAGACACACCGACAACAGCTCTCAACTTTGAAACAACTTCAAATACAAAGGTACATCACAGTAGGTCACGCAATCCAAAAAGAAATACATGGGTTTTGTGACGCCTCAGAAAGGGCGTATGGAGCATGTGTGTACATACGAAACAACCGATACTGACGGACGCGTGTCAACACAATTAATTATGCTCAAAATCTAGGGTATCACACCACTTCAAAAAAATGACCATTCCTAGATTGGAATTGTTGTGCCGCGCTGCTACTATCGAAACTTGTAACTAAAGTATTGGATACTGGCATTAAAGTTGATGGATACACACTATGGACCGACTCCTCAATAGTTCTGGCTTGGATCACTTCATCAGCATCAAAATGGAAAATATTTACGTTGCTAATCGGAGTGAAAATTATTCAAGAATTGACGACCGAAAGATGTAGTTGGAGGCACGTAAGAACCAACGCGACAACCCAGCAGATCTGATATCAAGAGGTTTAAAATCCGATTCAAATTATCGATAACAAATTATGGTGGCATGGCCCAGAATGGTTAATACAAAATTCTAGTGAATGGCCCAAATTTGATTTGAGTACAATTTCAGATGTACCAGAACAAAAACTAATACCAACTACATTGGCAGTTGTCAGCACTGAGCCACTAATAGATGTTGCAAAATACTCATCTTTAAGCAAACTCACAAGAGTTACAGCGTATTGTCTTAGATTTCATCAGCAACCTGAAGAATTTCACATCATAAAACTTACAGGTCCATTAACTACAGAAGAGCTCAACCATGCCACAAATCATCTCATCAGAGCAGAAACAGGAACATTACATGAGAGAAGATTATAATAGGCCCATGGAAGGAAAGAAGATTAGGAAAAGACAGTCCATTGTGGAATCTTCAATCTTTTTTTGGTCCCCGAGAAAACTCATCAGAGTAGGCGGGAGATTAAAACATGCAGAAATCAAAATAGATCAAAAACATCCCATTGTTTTACCATACAAGTCACATCTAACAGAACTTATTTTTCGTCATTGAGCACATCAGACTTCTGCATGCGGCACCTCAACTGCTGCTTGCATCGTTGCGGCAACGATATTGGCCCCTTAATGGACGAAATTTAGCAAGACGTAACCACACACAGTTGCGTCAAGTGTTTTAAGGCTAATCCAAAAACAACGCAACCTCAGATGGGTGGACTTACCATCAGATCGAGTACGCCCATGTCGACCTTTCAGTAATACTGGCACTGATATCAGCGGCCCAGTATTTATTTAAAGCCTCAAAAAGACGAAACAGTCCTACATCGAAGATATACATAGTGATATTTGTATGTCTTGCAACCAAAGCTGTACATTTAGGAAGTAGTAACAGACATGACCAGTGAAGCATTTTATAGCAGCATTCAAGAGATTTATTTCACGACGAGGAATTGTTTACAAACATGTACTCGGACAATGGCACCAATTTCGTAGGCGGCAGAGAGAGAGCTTCGAGAGCTTCAAGATCTGTTTACAAACGAAGAACATCAGAGAAGAATCGTCGAAGAATCAACCGCTCACCTCATTAAGTGGCACTTCATTCCACCCCGATCCCCTCATTTCGGAGGCTTATGGGAAGCTGCTGTTCGGTCAGTGAAACATCATTTGAAACGAGTTGTAGCCAACGCCTCACTCACCTTCGAGGAATTTTACACTACTTTAACAATGATTGAAGCTTTGCTTGAAACTCTCGTCCTCTCACTCCCCTTTCCACTAAAACCAAATGACCTTTCACCATTAACCCCTGGTCACTTTCTCACTGGTGATGCTTTAAACCGCATTACCTGAACCGACCGACCAATTTGTTACATTCAATTAAACAGGTTGTCACATTGGCAGAGGACACAGCAGATTGCGCAGCACTTTTGGACCACGATGGTCCAAAGAATATCTGTCTCTCTTACAACAACGGCCAAAGTGGAGATCATGGAAGCAGCCAACATCCAGCTCAATCAACTACTTACTCCTGAAAGAAGACAACTTGCCCCCTCTCAAGTGGGTTACAGGTCGGAGTGGTGGCGGGTCCATCCTGGAGCGGACAATAGGATCCGAGTCGCCACCGTAAAGACGTCGTCTCTGGCACCTTCAGGAGAGCAGTCAACAAGCTATGTATCCTCCCCCTAGAACCTAATACAGTGCAAGAGTGTAATGTGTAAAGCGAAGGTCAGTGTATTCGTGTATATAGTTTAATCATACATTTAACATCATAGTGACCTGAAATACTCAAATAGTTTAGTCCGTTGTATAGCATAGCTTTAGTTTAAGTAGTAATTTTCAAGTATAGTAGCGAGGTTCAAAGACAAACATCCATTTGTTTGTAGTTCTATTCAGTCGTGGGTATTCTATCAACCGTGTCATCATTTCTAATTACAAACTGTCTATGTTTAATTGTGTATTAATAACAGATTGATTTATAGTTGAATATTTCATTTGTATTTGTTTCAATTTCAATATTTTCATAATCTTTGTTGTTATTAACTCTGTGTAAAAACTATAGTAAAACGTAAATTAGATTTTCAAATTTAATTATCCTTGTTCTGCTAACTACCATGTTTTAAGTTTTGTCTTGTATTCATACATTTTATAGATTTATATTTTGATTAGTATTGTTCCATTGTTTAGTTTCATTGTTTCGTCCTGCACATGTGTCATTAGTAGAAATTTAGAATGTTTAATCACATAGCTTCAACAAATAAATTAGTTTTGAAATCAATATTTCAAGGCGGGGAGTATGTTACGGCCCGGTCTTAGTCCTTTACTTTATTTGTCTATTAGATATAGTTCATTTATGTTAGGTATAAATATATTTGTAATTAGTTTAGTATCTTACTGTTAGTTTATTATTGTATTGTTAGAGGGGAGAATTGTTGTCTTAGATATTACGGGTGACATCCCTAATATTTATGACAAGGTTCGCCTGGAGGTATGGAGTTCTTGTTCTCAGGGGCGTGGGAGGCGACAGAGCTTTTCACTCCCATTGTTAGAGGTGGGCCTTCCACGAACCAGGGGATGTTACCCCCAGGTTTATGGTAGGGTCGCTTCAGGGCGGGAGGGGCTGGCCCTCACGCCTCGTGGGAGCAAGAAAGAACCCTTTACCTGGGACAAGGGCCTAGAACGAGTCTCCTCTAGTCAGTTCTTCATTGTACTCCGGAGGCGTAGGGTAGAGAGCACACAGCTCTCTACATTACATATAGTTTAGGACAGCTAGCGCCAGCTAGCTGTATTACAATACAGTCCGCTTATTCCACTTTTTTGTATCAACATTTTAGTTTGAGTAAAATACAAGTTCAGTTCGTTCAAAAACAAGTGTTTCATTTACATATAAATATTCCAGTATTCAAGGCCCGTCATGCGCGCCGCCAACACACAGGTTTGTTTCTGCAATGTAACATGAAATTTATAATAAATGTTTTTACTGACTATCACAAACGAATAATAACAAACATTTACCAGTGTAAATATGAACACATTATTATATTTACTATTCTTCACTTTGGCAGGTGATTAAAAACACATTTACTATCTACTAATTAGCCAGGTCTATAAACATAATAGATAATAGCGGTTTAAATGAGTTGTCAAGACCATTTGGGAGTAACCCGGAGTTATTTTCGAAAAAGGAATACTCCTATATGTTAACCAGTGACCTTAAGAATGTCAAAGTAAAAGTTTAGTACAATTGGTCACGAGTAGTGTTTGCGTGATCGTGTAACAAATACATACAAACATAAAGAAAGACACTTTTATATTTGTATATAATAGTATATTATAATGCATTCTTTATACTAC
>NW_025786718.1:0-17303 GCF_021130785.1 Homalodisca vitripennis
CACACAGGAAGGTAGAACGACACCTGAGCTGACATTTCCGGAACTACTGTTTATACCTATTGTTCTGTAATGTAAAAATAAAAAATAAAAACCTATATTAACAAAGTGGTTGTTTTTAAATTACATACCTAATTCCAACAAGAGAAGAGCTACAAGAATATAACACAAAATCATGGTAAGATATTATTTTTATTACATTTTTGTTTTTTACAGTAAATAAATATAATTTTCAATCGTTCATTATTATTAATCACAGACATAGTGTCAACATTCATAAGGAATTTGTCTGCATATTAGTCAAACCCATCACTCAATAGGCTGAAGGACGTCTGTCTGTATACATGCACGATACTTTAAAAATGAACTGATTTTAGGCATGCAATTTTGCATAAACCTTCATTTCTATATAAGAAAAATTGAAACTCGTTTGATATTGCTTTTTATTTTTAACGGGATATCGGTTGTTAGTTAGCGAATATTTTACCATGTATTGGGACAATGAAGCACAATGACAAAGAAAAAATTTTTTATTACAAAATAAACCACGTTATACACAAATGAAAAAAATTATATGGCATTTACACAAAGTCACATAGTTGTATTTATGAAGATTTTACTTTTGTTACAACAAAACACTCTGTTTACTACTGCTTGAGATATCGGTTTAAAATGAAATAAAATTCTTCTAAAAATGATTTTAAAACTGAAGATAACTCAAAAGTACTTTAACCTAAACAAATTTACGTACAATTTATATCATATATCAGAAAATCCATACAGGATTCTCGCTGGAATGTCATGCAATAACCTTTAAGCTCGAGCTTGAACGGAATTTCAGATTGAATTAATCTGATCCTTATGATCGATATTATAAGACACATACTTTTATGTCCGTTATACATTTTTTCATATTAAAGCTGACTCTAAATAACGTTCTAATTCTAGTAACAATAGAAATGAAAATATATTAAATTGATGTTTCAAATTATTGAAAAAGGAATACAAATATAAAAAACTTAAAATTACTATAAACATGGTTTTATTAAAATTTAAAATGCAAATATAGATATGCATATAAATAATAAATGAATAAATATTTATTTACCAACATTTACATTCATAATACAGTAATGGAAAAACTTTAGGACGTCATTGACCAAAAACAAGTTAGCTGGGTCAGTGTAAGAAATAAACAATACACAAATAAACAGTTTATAGCTTGCTCTACACATATAAAAAACTAAAAACTTATTCCTGAAGATGATAATTTAAAATTTCTTAAATAATCCAAACTTTAATTATAGGTTCATATAATAACTAGTTCTTAAAAGCATTAAGCATAATATTTGAAATTTTTAAGGTACAGATTTAAGATAATTGTGGCCCTGGACATGTATAATGGCCAGTACTTAGAAATGGAGACACTTCTAACGTTTAACACGATAATGAAAAAAAATACCTCCATTAATAGTTTTTATGACTGAGCTTTTCAATTTCACTTCCGAAATAAATTCGTAGTAAGCTGTAATTGACTGAAACCACACGGCAGGTAACCTGTGAGTTGTATCATAATTATAAATTACTATGGAAGAATACATGTTTACTGATTAGAATACAAGAATACAAACACATTAGACTGAATTTAAAATCTAATTAATTCAAACTTTTTCTATTACGCTAGAATAACTGTTTATCAGAATTAAAACATGTAACGGGAAAATTAATTAGTAACCTGCATAGTGTATAACTGGTTTCCTTCCAATAGTGAAAATCCACACGATATGACTAAAAACAAATTCTTGTGGGAACACAATTACTGATTGAAATGTACAATATGCACCTTTAAATCACGAAAGTGATTGTTGTATGGATATAATAAGTTTTTTTAGATAGTTGAGATAATATACACTGGAATAATGGAATACTGAATCCACAATAAAAGGTTAAACTAACTTGCTATCATCCCACATAACGTGAAAACCTTATAAAGGTTCTCAATACAAAACAACAATCATATATGACCACTGCGCTCAGGAGATTGTCATTAGGAATGTTTGGAACGCAATAAACGTCTATACAAAAGTTTAAAAAAAGGAAGGCCGGAAGATTTTAGATTGGAGATTTGGTAATCGTTTCACGCAATCATCTTTAATTTTTATTGTCTATTTTAGACTATACATGAAAAACTAATCGACATAAACCATATTTATTTTTTAAATATTGAAATGTAGAAGTAATACAACCAGTTTATCATTATATTATTAAAACAACTAATATTGAATCCGCTTAATACAGTTCCCCAGACCTTTTTAAACGAAATGTATTTCTAATTTCGTATAACAGTAAAGTTTATACGCAATATAAACTTTCTCCAAACCCAGTGAAAATTATTCTGACATAACTTGGACAATCATTAACTCTTGTACCCGAATGAAAAAAACACTTTTGTGGTAGGGATCTCAGAGGTGGTAAGTAATAAATGCTCGATTGAAAATGTACATGTAAGTTTAACTGTGGCAAAACCACTTCTGTTAAATAAATGTATTACTTACCCATTTTAACGCAAAATAGTAAATAATCCATGTGAAATTACATCCAGGGGTGGGCCTAGTGTCTTGCAAAATAATTTGGAATTTGCGAGTACAAAACTTCTTTTTACGTTGATGTCGCCTTACAAGCCGTGGCGTTAGCATCTTAACCCGACATTGCAACTGTAGTCCCAACAAGTATAAAAGAATCATGTTTATTCACATATAAGGGAATAATTCTAGGAAATACTGGAAGTGTTCAGAGTAACTTCGAAGTAGGATTCAATCTCGATTAAATAAAATCATACCGGACATATCAATTTATCCTAAGACAACTTATAATTAATGAAAAACTTGGTCTCGACAGACCACAGCGATACTGTACTATTTCAATAATGTAATTATGTAATCTATATCCTTGAAGCTATAGAATCGGAAAACCTAAGTTTTTAAGAATTTAATGAAATTATACTAAGCTTCAATAACGTAAAGACCACAAAATATGGTGTACATCCTCGTAAAACAATCAATAGGTAAATTCCGCAAATAAAAATAGTTCTAATGCTGTTAAAATGTTTTTTTTATTAACATTCATCGGAAGAAATTACCACAATGGTTTAAGTAGTCTTTTCTGTATTGTATTATACAAATACAAAAACAATCCTTTTAATAATACTAAGCATATAAAAACAAATGCATGACCTGTGTTGAGGAATTTATTGTAATGTACACATATGTTCATGTGATAACAAAAAGGTTATACATATAGCATGGCAGCCAAAATCCCTTTGGCTGCCATGCTATATTTTGTATTTTATGTATAAAGTCTGGCCATGCAGTTTAAGTTACCTGTATCTGAAGACTGCCTAGCCAAACTACCATATGCCTACCCTTTTACTGCCAGGCTTAAAATGAGCATTTCGCATAGGTAAACCAAAAACGATAATAACTTTCTTTTTTTAACTAGCTAGGATCATGATTTTTGTTTTGTTTTGAACGTTATGAATTTTAATATAAACTTATATAACTTTTAAAACCACTTCAAATTAATTAAACTATTTAAATAATTAAATTAATTAATTAAATTATTAAAAAAAGAGTTTAAAAAAAGTTATTTTTTTGTAATGCAAAACACCTTATAAATACTATAATTGGAGAAAATAAATGTTTGTTTTTATGTTTACAATGTCATTGAGATTCAAAGTTCAAAAAATTACAAAAAATATATTGGGAAAATAAAGTTTAATAAATGATTGATAACACTGAATCACCGCGGCAACGCAAATTTTTTTTCTATTTTTCATAATTTTAATCAATGTGGATTTCCAAATACATGCTTGAATTGGATAAACATAGTCTACACTAAATTCTATTTTTGATGTTTTGTTATTGGAAGGAAAATTAAACTAATAAATAGGTTTTATAGTTACAAAGAGCGCTTTAAATGTTACGAAAATAAAGTTTATAATATTATACTTACAATAATGAAAGTTGGATACAGAAGATTTGAAGAGAAACAATGGCAATAAAAAATTGGGGTACTCTTGGGGATCAGTACCGACCGCATCAGTAATGAAGAACCGACAAAAATATAAATTTATAGAAATGAAAACACTGACTAGAACGATAAAAAAACAACTCTTTAATTTCAAAATTACAAACTTACAACGATTATCAATGGGGTCAGATTCCGTTTAATATGACCCCCAACGCTTAAAACCTTTTTCACAATTAACTTTAGAACACGTTGTAAAACGATGTAGTTGAGTAACAGAACTAACACTTCCATCAATCAACACAAGCATTTCCAGGTATTGTGATCGGTAATTTTTGTCGCTGTTAGTCTATATCTTGTATCTTTTCTCGAGAATCCCGATTAACGGCAAGGCCGCACGGCGGGACTCTGCAATCAGTCCACGTTATCCTACTAGAACACGCTCGACTTTGACCTGCCTGCCTGAGGTTGGTGGGGGGGGATGGAGGGGGTTTGGCGATAAGACAATTCCTGTTTTTATATTGAAGGAAAATATTCGTTCTACGTTAAATCTAGTAATCAGTAAGAAGCAAAATGTTCAAATAACGATTCATGTGCGTCAGGGGTTTAACCAACAGCACACAACAAGTTTTGAAAAAACAATCGTTCTTTCTGTGGTTTCCGTACCTTTGGGTACAATCGTACGCGTACTATATAATTTAAAGTAAGCATTTTCGTGTAATAACTGATATTTCTTATGAAATACAAAACACATCCGTTAAGCTATTATTTTTATGTTATAACGCCAGATATTACATTGGTGGTTAAATAGGCTGCGGACTATAAAGCACACAAAGGAAGAGGCCGATAAAATCGGCCGCTGGCAGTTTTCAAATCAGTTTTACACACTCCGGCCGAAAATATCGGCACCAGCTCAGGCAGTTTTCAAACTAGTCTTAACCGTCCGAAAATATCGGCCTAGCCTGGCAGATTTTCAGCTAGTCACATTACCCGGAGCCGAAAATATCGGCCGGGCTGGCAGCCAAAGGGTTAAATTTAAAATTCCACTAACAACAGCCAACGCCTATCAAATATGTACCTACATATCCACATCTCGCCGCTGTACATCCTTGTAAACAATACATGTTTATACAGCATGTCTCTAAAACTTCTCTCGCTAAAACATTTTTAGCGCAGAAATCTGCATCTATCTTTCTCTATGGCGTTAAACTTGAGTTGCTCCAGTGGTTATGCATTAAAAAGTTGTACTTGTGACGGAATTTCTAGTGTCAACTACCTCCATTTTTGTGTCATTTTACTAGCCACCAGTGTTATAAATTCTATGGGACTTTTATAACCTCATTTCAACCCCGTGTATACAGAAGCAATCCATGCATAATGGTCCTAAGATAGAAATATGGTGTTTGTTGATTATGGATGCGGGCGCTACGTAATTATAACAAGAATAATTGAATTCGTTTACCAGGCTACAGTAAAGCTGGTTTATTTTTACCAAAAAGGTGCAAAACCTAACAAGATACACTGGTCCTAGATAGAATATGTGTTTGTTGTCTTATGGATTGCGGGACGTAATTATAACAGAATAATTGGAATCGTTACCAGACAGTAAAGCTGTTTATTTTACTCCAGAGAAGGTGCAAACTAACAGTGAGGATACATCTGGTCTACGATAGAATATGGTGTTTTGTTTGTTGATGGAGGCGGGACGTAATTTTAGTAACACGTATAAAATTGTAATCGCGTTACCAAGAACAGTAAAGAGGCTGTTTATTATTTACCAATAAGGTTGCAAATACTAAACAAGATACACTGGGTCTAGAATAGAATATCGTGTATTGTTGTTATGGAGGGCGGGACGTATTATAACCTAGATAATTGAATGTCATTTACCAGACTGAGTAAAGCTGTTATTTTACCAAAAGGTGCAAAACTAAACAAGAATTACACTTGTGGACTTATGTACAATATTACACACATCATTATGAGATTGGGTACGTTTCTCTGTTGTATGTCAAACTTGGCTTTAACTGTCATACTACGCAATCCTTATATACTTATATATAAATTGCATTGATAGTCGACGATGTATGTTTGCCAATAAAACTTTCCAAAACGAACTGGATACCAATTTTCAATCAAATTTCCACATGTATCCGCGTAATTTAGTCTAACTTAAGAAGATAGGATAGTTATGTATCGTGAATTTATTCGCTTATGTCGTGAATATAAAACGAATAAAATGTGTATTAATTAAATTGTTTTATTAAGCAAGTGGGTTAATTTTACTATATTAGTTTTAGTGAAAGTGCTTCATAAGATGGCGGTATTTAATTCATTCTGTAGACGCTCGAACAAATTCTTCACATTATTGTTTGACAATCTAAGTTGCAAATACACCCTCAATAGAGTAGCGCTGTGTTTCTGTATTTTTCTTAAGCATATATAAATCTCACGTACAAACTTTATTCCACTGTAATATTTATTTAATAATTCACGACAGTAATCGTACTTAATTTTAATTGGAGTATTGTGACTGTATAATTTTTATAATTTATTCTGTAGGTATTATCTGTTACAATATTATTTATATCATTGTTATAAAACAGATAAAATTTCTTGTAATTAACTTATCATTAGAGAATTATTAAAGTCTTGGTCCGCCAAATTCGAATCAAAGTCTCAAAATCTTAGCGTGATCTAAATTCTAATTCACGAGTCGCCATCTACTGAATTAGAATTGTCACAACAGCTTTAGTATCTTAATCCGTCTATTCGCTCCATCGAGGATCTGCTCTGAAATCTAAATAAAGCTCTCTCTCGAACCTTCTGAGAGGTCACTATTTCGAAAACAATCTCGATCAATCTGATTCTTCTCGAAAGCATGCCGCACTAGAAACGTTCGCGGAAATTCAAGGCCCAGATATAAATACTGTGCGTCGAGTTTGAGGATCACTGCAGTTTCAGTTCCCTTTTTAAACGAGATAAATAACTATCTCCCCGGAAAAAGAATACTTTTATTTTGATTTTCTTTAATCTGATAATTCGTCTACATTAATACGATTCATTAATTTCGATCTAATTTATTAATTTATTTCAATTAATAATATTTTCAGTCTTCAGAATAATGCCGCGGAAGAAACTTTCTAACCTCAACAATCCGTAGTAGCAGAAAGGTACGACAACTCCAAGCCGCGCCTCGGCGAGCTCTGAGAAATTAGAAGAGATAAGAAACTGCAGCGCAAGGAAATGCAGCTCAAACTCGGAATGTAGAAACAAGCAAAAATTCGTAGTTCAAGAATCTCAGAAGAACAGCGTAATAAACGTCTGCGACAAAATTGTATTAAGGTGCAAGAACTGCGCGACAACAGAATATAGCCAGATTATTAGAGAACTCTCGAAAGAACGAGGCAACCAAACCAGTCGTACGTAAATTAACACTCGTGCATCATTCTTTCGCCTTGCGTTTTGTGAGTATGAACCAGACATTAATATTACTCGGCCACATTCTAAAATTACAATTGGTGCCGATGGATAAAACATTATGTCAATATTTTCCACGGCGTTAAAAAATTTCGAAATGATAACAACTGGAATGTGTTGTTGCACTCCATGGCAAAAATTGTTACTGCCAAACCAGAGCCCTTCTTCGTTCTACTCCCACCAGAACCTTTTGAAATCACTTCCTTGACTGGCGAATCCAGACGATTCGAAAATTATTTTTTATGTAAGACACGTAAATTTAATGTCTTGCTTTCAAATGACATCTTTTGTGTGCAACTAAGATATTTGCGAATTTAACATACTGATGGACGTAATTTTGAAACGAACAGTTCAAAAATCCAAGGGCAAGTTGTATCATAAGATTGGGTCACTGAATGCCAATGCCTGATGAGAGAATTCAACAGTTTCCTTTCAATATTCTATTTTATGGGCAGTTTGTGAGGATCGTGGTTGAAACAACTAGCGATGCTCTGCATAATTTCATATGGATAAGGAAGCACAAGAAAGAGCAATTGGTGGAATCCGTTTGGATAGGTTTTTTTCGAAAATTTATAATCCATCTTATTCAGCTATTTAAAAGGGGTAATTCACCACAATTAAATAAAGATGACAATTGTCCAAAATTGGTCATCAAAGCCGAAAAAGTACCATCCGGGGAAACATGCTGGCAGGTTCAACGCGCCAAAACCTGTTAGATGGAAGCTTGCTATTATTATGGTTTTGGTGATCCATCTCTAACAACAAGAGACATTAGAATTACACGTCCGAGATAGAATTGTTAGTGGTAATTTCGGATATTACATCGTTCATATGACGCACTTCAGTATTCCTTTGATACATTCTGGCAAGGGCAAAGATGGGAATATCACATCAACATTCAAACAGCGTGATCCAGTCCACTGGTAATGAAACAAATAAAAAAAGTTAGTTCAATGAACTACTAATGCGCACCGATTGATGATTTAGATTTTAATCAAAGACAATTTATATCTATACGATATCGTCAGCTGTACACCAATCAATACGTTGTAAGAATATGTAACGCTAAGATCGAAAGTGAACGATTTACGAATTCATTTAGAATTCAATCAGCTAAATTACGATCCAGAGGAATACATCCATTTACGAGATGGCTATTATCGGGAAACGTCGAACGAAAAACTTAAGCATCAATGATATTGGATACTGTATTTAATTTTAACCTTCAAGCTACAATTAGGCAGTCCACGGAATATGCAAGAATACCATGCAAAGATTGCTATGGACTTTACCGTACGTCATTATGGTCGACCTGATTTGTTCATTACACATTTACGTGTAACCCAAATTGGGAAGAAATAAAAACTTTGTTATTATGCAGGTCGACAATCATATTACATCGCCATGATATCGTTGCACGTGTTATTTAAACAAATAATTATGAAATCTATGATTGATTGTAAATATCGTTAAACTATTCCCCTTATTTTTTTATTTGTGTGGTACATACGTGTTTGCTGGCTTGTAGTATCTAATTGAGTGGGCAAAAGAGAGGGTTTACCTCATGCT
Organism: Homalodisca vitripennis; assembly: GCF_021130785.1. Taxonomy (NCBI): domain Eukaryota; kingdom Metazoa; phylum Arthropoda; class Insecta; order Hemiptera; family Cicadellidae; genus Homalodisca; species Homalodisca vitripennis. The sequence goes on from NW_025786718.1 coordinate 9,073, forward strand.
CACATTTTGATTTGGCCTTGAAAATAAAATTCGTCCAGAAGAAATAGATCAAATAATTTCTGCTGAAATTTCCGGATTCAATCAACTGACCCAGAGTTGTTTTGAGGTTGTTACCAGTCAGATGATCCATGGTGACCATGGTGGTACTGTTATAACATGGACGTCCGCCATGCATGGATGAATGGAAAATGTAAGAAACGTTTCCCAAAACCATTTACGAATGATACTAGTTACGTGATATCGATAGGTTATCCATTGTATCGCCGTAGAGACACTAATCCTAACCAATGGTGGACCGTACATTTAATATGCAAATAGTCAAATTCTACAAATTCAAAGAGTTGAGAATTTTTTTTGAGATAATCGGTGGGTAGTTCCATACTCACCACTCGCTTTCCAAAACGTATAAGGCTCATATTAATGTCCGAGTTTTGGTAGTTCCGTGAGAAAATCTACCATTTAAGTAACATTTGCAAATACGTTTAATAAAGGAAAGTGATCTGCGCCCGAGTATTCGAAGTACAAAGATATTAACTGAAATGACTGAAATAACAACGATCACCAATATGGGGAGATATATTAGTAGTAAACGAGGCACATATCATGGCGCTCTTATATTTTAGTTCTTTCCCCTTATACGTACGAGAAGAGAATCCTCCTGTTTCACAGCATCTTGCAGTACATCTCGAATAATGGTCAGCGTAGTATATTTTTTATCTGAAAAAAATATTGCTACCAAATAAAACATGCCACTAATCAGCCACCAAAGACGAACTAGATTTAAAAGTGACATTTTTCTTAGCTTTGTGTTTCAAAAATTCTGATGTGTTTGGTGTAGAGACCAATTTCGCAAAAACCAATTATTGCGTAATACCGAAAGTTCCATGCTATTTTACGTGGTGAATACAATGTAAGTCAAATAAATGGGAACACACGCTAAAAAAGGAACACACCAACAATCCATCAATAAACACAGGTATCTATTTAAAAGCCGCCAAGCGACATTGGGACGGGTGAGTGCGAGTCTTTACACTGTACATCCCAAACAAACGTGAATGGTTTCTTTTTGCGATTTGTTTGTTGGGTAAATGTTTTCCTGCGAGGACCAACAATTTTTTCGCATCAGTTTAATGGTCAGCGATGTTTTCAACTACATAATCAAGATGCCATTGTTGTGAATTGAAATTCATTCGGATGGCCACTAGCACAATCATTGAGGACTTGACAACATTGCTGATGCAGCCGTTAACATCCACACCCAAATAGTATTGGCGTTCAACTATTTGCGCAATATATCTTTGACGACCATGTTATACTCGCTAACTCACTCTACGGCTTCATTGACCTTTATGGGAGATAAGATGTTATAAAAATATTAATGTATCTGAAGGACATCCTGTATCGAGCCAAAAACAAACCATAATCAATGTCCCAAAATCTAGATTATTCACATCGACCTCCTATACAACAACAACACCGACCCAGAGATGTATAATGGAAGCATTAGTGTATGTGATTGAAGAATTTATGTATTTTAATTGCAAATTATACCACTTAGTCATGTATGGTATGCCAGTCACCTAATCGTTGCCCGGCCCACTGACCTTACTTAACACTGATGTTGCAAACGAAGCAAACACATTACAATGAAATTGATTTAGCTTCAATTAATTGCGAATCAAATGCAGCCATCATTGACAACGTGAACAAGTGAAAATATATTTATAATCGAAATTATAAGAACTGTTGCATTGCTTAAACACATGGTGGATTTTTATTATCTTAAGACTGCACCAGGGTTGGAAACCGGAGGAAGAACAATTTTTTAATATCATTAATCCATTGCACAAGATAACGGACGGTCGCAAATAAATAGAAATTGCATTGCGTCAATTGCATCGTCAGGCATTGCCTGCCACTATAACTACTAGATGGTGGACGCATACAGCACATTCAGCATTTGAAAGTTATGCCCATTTAGACATTCACAACAAACCAAAAATGCAGCTGGTTGTAACATGTAAGATAAACAAAAGTGGAATGGCTTTCAGTGTTTGCAAAAGTGATGCAATTATGAATTATTGGTGATCAGTGTACAATGGCCCTCATAAGCATTCACTATTGAGAAGCATTGGATAGTAAGTATGAAAGATTTGAAAGGCAACGATAAACTTTTTCGGTGAGGTATCTGTTTTTTACTAATTGGGTCTCCCCCGGTGACTTCCCGACAGACATTACCTCAGTTATTCTCCTCATTATCTACTGTGTCTGCTGACGAAGAAAAATTAACGCATGCGTCTAAAAAACAATCGGTTGTTTTATGGCCGAAACGTTCGGGGAGTACTCTTCGATTGGACCCGTGAATATGCGAGTACACAATGTCAAAATGATTCCATTGGCACTCATAGTATTTTTCTTAAGCAATTTGGCTGGTATATTGCGGAAAACGGTGAACGTATGAACTGTATCAATGATACTCAGTATAGTCAAACTACGTACCAAGATAATTTCTTGGCACTGATTTGTGTATGAGGACGAAAAGTGTAAAACTAATTGTAGTAGTGAGTCTTCCCTGAGGGATATATTAAATAATTATTTAGATCAATCTGATTGGCTCTGTATAAATCGTGCCTATTTTAGCACAGCGCAAGAGAACGTTGATAGTCGAACAAAAATTAAAACTTCCCAGAACACTAACAAGACAATTAATTAATCCCAGGGTTGATTTGATGCCTTTTAAATCAATCGATACAGTTGTTGACGAAAACGAAGCCGTAAACTTTCCCACCGAATTTTTAAATTCTCTGGATTTACCAGGAATGTCCACCACACAATCTGCAAATAAAAATTGATTCACCAATTATTCTTCTCCGTAACTTAAACCCGCCTAAATTATGCAACGGTACAACGTTTAGTTTATCAAGAGGATCACTGGAAATATTCTTGAAGCAACAATTTTTGACTGGAAAGTTTAAAGGCGAAATCGTCCTGTTGCCGCGAATTCCATTAAAAGCGTCATTTTCATATAAAGTTTTGTTTGCCGTATAACACATATCCAGATGAAATTGATGTATCCAGTAATGGAAATTTTTTATTAACTTATTACTAATTGATGTTACATTTATACATATTTTTAAGCAATGTTCGATCTACGGAGTAGTTCTTTTCTTCACCATATATTCTGAATGACGATTAAATCAAAGACGGTACCTTAATAGTTTAAATCTGCCTCGTATTGCTCTAGTCCATGTTGAAGGTAGAAACTTAAGGGTATGTTACTGTACCGTAGTTGTAATTATTTTTGCTGAATCGCGGTAGGAAGTAGGCTCTTTTGTTAACTAGACGCGATGCGTGGACTTTGATTGTTGATTCGAGACAAGTAAAACAGCTGATCGAGATGTCTACGGTGATACGTTCCCGATCCGGTTGGTTTGAGAGAGAGGGGGCAGTGTTCGAGTGTCGACGACAGGGTGCAGACGTCCATTTGAGAAGCAGTAGTTCTTCCTCTAATCCTCTAGTTTGGGATATAGAGTAATTCTTTTTATCGGGTTGTAATTTAAATCAAGTTATAAATTTTCTTTACTGCGTATTTAGTTTCCTATCAGCCTCCATAGTCTTCAAAGTAGTAAGTCCCGTACCAAGCGTTTAGTTAATATATTTTATTTTTATACTGTTGTGATTAAATTTCTAAAGTTTCCCATATTACAGAGTCTGTGAATTAATTAAATTTCTGAAGTATTTGTCAATTAGACTTTGATCGTAAAGTTAATATCAAGTTTTGTGTTATTTTGATTTTGAATATTTTGAGAAGAGAACTTTTTATTTTTATTTTGTTAATTTAAACCATTTTGGAGAAGTATACATTTTTAGTTTCATTTTTATTTTGATCAGACTTTTAATTAGATTTGACCGATTGTGAGAAGTTTTTGAAAAAATCAATATCTAAAGTTTGTAAACTTTGTTAAATTTTTGGGTGAACTTTAATTCGGAATAAAGTATTTCCGAAAAGTGGTTTTGATTTATAAAGTATTAGCTCCAAAGTAATATAATATATGTACTATAATAACGGTACATTACTTTGAGAAAATAAGATGGAAATAACCAAGAGAGGGATAGGGACTTCTGAAACACATATATATATATATATAGGATTAGGTAGAGATCATATATTGGGATGGGTGAGACAGAGATAGGATGTGATAGATAATCAGTGTCTGGGCACAATGGGGAACAGCGACAAAGGCGCTCGTTATCTCCGAACGTAAACTCAATAGACTGCTGCAGACCACACTTAAAGAGAAAAGAACCTTTAATAAGGGTTGCTTACTGTTGATTTTTATGATATGTAGTTTCTTACCCCTTTTTACACAATTAAATGAACATTGCTTTAAATATTTAATAAATGAAACGATTATACGTATTCATACGGAAAGTATTTTAAATGTGAGCACCTAACAATGATCGCCGAACTAAACCCACATTGTTCAACTAAAAACTTATTCAGATCGATCCTATTTCGAGTAAGTAATCCATGGTAAGAAGAGTTATTACTTTTAATGGCTACTTTTAAACTACCAAAGTTGAAACCAAATAGTTGTGTATAAAGTTATTTTGTTAATGTACCAAAATCATTATCACAGCATACATTTAAAGTGAAAAATCTACCACTCATTAGCTGCTTGTTTGATTAAAGGGGATTAAAGTTTACGGAATGGCCACGTAATTCAACGGATCTGGCAATGTGTAACCTATTAGAAAAGATGCACTTCTCTAACATAGAAGCCAAACGGATCTAAATAGTTTGAGGGAATAAGAAATTATCAATATTCCTAGGATATATTGGATTGGATATATACATAGCTACCAGTGACGCTTCATGTCCCGTAATTCACTATTTTGTTTATATTATAGACATTAGAATAATAATAATAATGTACACTTTTAATATGTTTATAACGTGTATGAAAAACGTTCATTATAATCTGTTGACGTTTACTTATCTGGTCGCTGTTAAAATATATAAACTAATTAGTAAACTCAGGTATACTATAGCTTATTAAGGAATAAAGAATAATTTTGTTTTAATGTCACCGAACCTGAAAGTGGCAAAAGTTGTTTTATTGGCACTTTGACTATGAAGTGGAAATTTTCTATATTTCGACGTAAGTGTGATGTGTGAATAATTCTCTAAAATTTTAGGAGAGAGTTTTATCATGCATATATCATGCATATTTTAGCAGAATCTGGAATATTTTTTTATACTTTTGGCTTAAAATATAATTGTTTAACAGATGTTTTAATGTTGTTTATAGATGATTTTTATATACTTTTTGCTATTTTATATAGTTAATTTTAGAACTAAATCATTGAATAGTGAATATATTTTCACAGGTTCGTACAGATTCCAGTAACTAATTTTTTTAAATTTATCAGGCATATTTGAACTAATATATGCATCTAGACAGTAACGACATTTTTTATTGTTGATTTTTGATACATTTCATATTCTGCTCAATGCAGCGTCTGAAATCTGAGTTTCTAATCGACTTGACTCCTGCAAGTAAGAGTCTGCGACATTTAATGAGAATCCAAAAAAAGGCCGGCTAATAGGGCAACAAAAACCCCTTAAACTACAAATAGTTCTGTCTGGTGTACTCTAGTGTAATCCAGTGTAATCTAGATAAACAGTATTCTCATTGTGGCGTATGGTGCATAGCTTTAATGTATTACACTAACGACGTTTTAGACACTATCCAAAATCACAATGGGCAATCGAGCTTTCTTTAAACCAACATATGATTTAGACGCAGCACTAAGTGAATGATGAAATGGAGGAAATCAACTCTGATCACAATAGCAGCGTTATTTGTAGAAAGAAAGTTTGATTAAAGGATGGAGAAGAATTTTAAATCCTTATTAAATGTTGCCTATATGGTAGGAATATATAAATATGGTATTTGATATATTACTTGGCCCTTAATGAAACTTCTTGGAAGAAATCATTCTCCTATCAGAAAATTTCCTGGCAATGTAAGATGAAAATTAAAATCACTGAAAAGTAGCAGACAAATTACAGGGCTTGATTAATCCAAGTCAACATTTTCTACCTCAAGGCTATCTTTTAAGAACCGGCTGGGTTTACATTTCTGACTTGGTTCATGGAAGGAAAAGATTTTTATTTGTTACCTCAATATGAAATCAAATATTTTTAAGTTACGTAGAACTACTTTAAGAGATACGTTTACAAGGGCACATGTATTGGTATACTCTTATAGTTTTAAAATTAACATTATCCGTATGTTTTAGTAATATAAACAATTTTTAACTAAATTAAATTACTTTTGAATGTACTTGATCTCTAAATATTTTCAATAAGGGCAATAGTAAAATACAAGTAGTGTTACTATTCCAATTTGTTTACAAATCAGCCGTTTAAAAAACATTTCGCACAGCAATGATAAGAGGTTTTATCACTGACAACTTGAATATTAAATCTCGTGTTTATAATTAAAAGCCTACGATTAAGACTTTATTTTACAGTTAAGCCTATCTTTTTTCCTTCTGGGCTGGAATAGCATATTAATTTTATACAGGTAATTTTTAAACATAATACTTTCCAGTTTTATTTATAAGTTAAAAACACACGCAACAAGACGACAAGGAATGTGTATGTAGTTCCAGTGATTAATGTGATTCCCTTTGTGGCACTTATTGCCGAAATTACGAAAAGTTTTACTATAAGTAAGCAGTAAGTTTGTGGAAGTAAATTACATTTTTTGTTTTTGAAACTAATTTTTGTAACGCACGCAAAACGTGTGGATTATAAAATTGATCAATAAAACCAAATTTTACATGAAAAAAGTTTTTATTTGAATAATTCAAATATGACGACTGAACAAAAATTGGTATGAGGCCATCAACGTGTGGTTCTAAAGGAGGAACGACCTTTCCTTATATAAATATCCCTATGATAGCCACAATCACGATTTCCACGTAGTTTAATTTTTATGTTCACATTTGGCTGACAAGAGGCTGGAGCTCTGCCAAAACGGTGTTAGCTTCGGTCTTTGTGTTAACGCGAGCGCTGAAGTTTACAGCAGCTGGAAATGATCATAAACTTCACCGTGCTGTGTTATATTTCACCATCATATTGATTTCCTGTATTACGTTATCGTGTAAGATGCTTGCGACATTTTATTTCCTTCTAGAATATCATTTCTTACTTTAGTCACACTAAAGAAAAATATAGTATAATTTTTTTATAATATTTAACAATATAATATATATAGTATAATAATAATATATAACAATAAGCTTGTTATATACAGTTTTCTGAGTGTTTTCCTAGTCTATGCGGATTACGCTTACTTTCCATTTAACGAGTTAACTTTGACATTATATTGAGGTTAGACTGTAACTCTGAACGAAATCAACAGAGCAGTACGCAAAATATAAGTCACTTTTTTATAAACGCAATTTAAAAATATTATAACTCTTTATATAATTTGTTTAGTATAAACCAATAATTCTTAACATATTTTTGCTTAAACCTATACATTATTGAGCAACTAAACTCTTGTTACTCCTACAAAATTAAAAAATATTTGGTTTAATACCGTCCAAATGCTATTTAACTTGAAAAACACAGCCTATAAGATTCTTACAGTTTTAAGTTTATATTTTTATCACAATATTATAAAACACAATACCTGAGTATATACGTTTTCGCATAAAGCTGAGATTCTTAACTCACAAAAAGAGAACCGTCCCCACCGACGGCTTTTAATAAGAGAAAAGGTTAAAGCTTCATTTTCGTTTTAAAAGGACATTACAAAAAGTTTAACTATATATATGTCCTTGATATCCCATCTATCGTTCCGAAATGGTTTCCTTTGCAGGATATTGTGGATAAGAGTAAAAATTCTCTAACAACAAATTTCAAACATGATATCTACCGTACATTTCCAAATCCGTATAACTGCACTAGTTTTCGTGCAGATCTAAAAACAGATTTTTACAACATAATTGGCAATTACATATATGCTTTATTATGATGAATGGTTATAAAACTGAGAGAGAAAGTTTAAATTGAGAAACAACCGTTTTAAAAAATCCTTTTTTGTTTTACACATCCTTTATTTTGTTCATTTTTTAGTTTTAATAACTTTTTATAGACAACAAAGATAGTTTGTTGTATGTACTACCATGGAAATGTACTTAATTTTTGACAT
>NW_025786719.1:0-15558 GCF_021130785.1 Homalodisca vitripennis
AGGAACATTCAGGAATGGATCAGAGCTCCAATAGTTCACTGCCGATGGAAGATATTGTGGTATGCCCATCACAATTGTTTCCTCCACCAAAATAATGCATTTTTAAGTTCGATGCACATCAATATTTGTTCCAATTTCGTAAGTTATTATTTTGGGCATTGCATATAGAATTTGTCTGCTCACAAAATCAACATGAGTAAACTCAGTATTAATAATATTGGCTAAAGTATTCAATTTTTCCCTGGTTCAAGTACTGAAAATTGTTTTTTATTTGTCTGTTTTTGATTTAGCTGTTCGGTGTCTTTGACCTTTCGCCCTTAAATGTTTGGAACTAAATTCTTACGTCGAATACTCATCCAAACCCTTTTGCCGTCCCTCTTCTCTCTAGTTTATTTCTTTTTTCTCTTCTTGCGTTTTAGTTTTTATGTCCTTTTGATTATTTTCCTCAATGGGTGTAATGTTTTTTCGGTTTTATTAGCTGATTTATTTTACTCTGCCTCTTTTGCATTTTCTTTTCTTTTGGTTTTATTCATTTATGCATGGATCCTTGTTTATTTTCCGTTTTTATTTCCATTTTGTTTACGTTTAAGTGATGGTCAAGCACTGGCAGACAGTGGTGGGCCATCTTCAAATACATCCAGTTATTTTCCCCTTTTGATGTAGACTGGGCGTTGGGGGATATAATAGATCTTTCTAATAACAGGTTTTTGAAATACATATTGGTGTATTCACACCCGTAGTGGTGAAGTACGGCGTTCTGAATTCTAATGAAAGTTCTCTTTTGAATTTAGAGTCACTATAATTTATTAAAAAGTCTATATTCGTCTGGTACACCCATTCAATGTCAGATGTGGCTGGGTCGTTCTGCGTTAAACCATTATATCATACTCCAGAATCTCATCTTCATTCAATGCCTGCAAATTAAAAGTATGACCGTAAGCAAAAAGAAACTATTTCGGAATATCTACGATATGTACGTTAGCTAAATAAACCATGTACAACAAACATCCCTGTGGTGGATGATGGATTTTATTGAGCTGCAATTGCTGTATTTTCGCAAAAAAGGGACAAAATAACGATGAATGTTGGAACTCCGATTTTTCTATATTTGAATTGATTGAAATTATTGGTAGTCATTAATCTATATTTGTAAGAAACAAACTAATCTAAAACATAAGTCCTAACTAATATAGATATTTTGGTTGTACAATATTGAAGGTTATTATCTAACTCTGAATAAATAAACTCACGCCCGATTTATGATTCCATGTGGTTGGTAACACAATAATGTGATGAGATCTAATAACATTTTGTAGTTTGGGCTTAACGTATTTATTATTACTATTTGCACCAATTTATTTCTCTGAATTTATCTGCCGCCATAAAGTCTAATTAAGAGGTGTAGTAAAATATAATGCCATTATATTACTTTATTGTTAATATTTATATCGTGTGAAGTGTATTTATTTTATAGAAACCTACAAAAAAAAGCGATAATGTTAGAATAAATAAGTTTATACGTTCTTCATACACCTCTCAAGATCAGTGGGACAATAGAGTCCCCGACTTGGCAAATTATAGTACCCTAAATAAGTTATAATGGTTTGATTTTATATGCACATGAATGTATCTATATCGCAATCTATAGCCTTAAAGGGATATTTATAAAATCTGAGGTTTGAGAATGTTTTTTTATCTATGATAATACGGAATTAAAAGTTATCTTATTAGATGTAATTGTCGTTGTGATCGTTTTTTAATTTCATATCACATGTTATCCGTATAGCCCTTATGAAAGTAAGCATATAACAGAAACATAATTATGTATTTCTGTGTCGCTTTGATTTTAGAATAAATATATTGTATCCAACACATTACTGAAATCCTATAAGTGAAAAGTTCCTATGGAAGTATCAATACAAAAATGCTTGTAATGAAGTTTTTTATTTTCCATTATTAATTAAACTTTATTATTTTTAGTTTGATTCCTAATACGTAACTATCCTATGAAGGTATGGTCTTACATTTTCAGTTTATTTTCATTAGTCCTCGTCATTTATTTCATTTGTAGGAAGTGTATATGTCCAACTAGGGGAAAAATGCTAGATTAATGTCATCGAAATTCGATGATGCGTTGGGAATGCGTGATGCAGGGCCCACTAAACCCGTTCTATCCAGCTATGACTCCTATCAAGGAATCACTACCTCTAAGAACTGCCTTCCGCCAATTATCTTCCAAAAAATTCACCTATACAATCAAAGTAGAGAAATTGACTTCAGTATGCAGAAACCAATCTGTTAGCCATATACCAGTGGTAATCGTATACCTTATCCTATCTACTTTCTTTGTTTTCAGCACTCTAATATACCATGGTATTCATAAACCAATGTGAATATTTTCCTGAAGCTAATGGTGGAAAATGTGTAGTATGGGCGTCTTCGTGCCTCCATATTCCCATTGCAGGACATTCCGAGATTTTAAAATTTATTTACCTTAAACAAGTCATGGGTCGAAAGTTACCAATGATCCTGGATCAGGTAGAAACTTAACCTTTCCCATGTTCTTCAGGTCTCTAATCTATCTACCTGGCCATCCGACGGCCTGGTTCGGCAGATAAGATATTCGCGATTCAGGAGTGCCCTTTTATCCTGTACTGGCTACTTATATTTTGCCATAATAGGCACATTGTGACATAGAGCTTACTTGGTCAGTAACCTTTTCTTCCGTACAGATAGCACGAAATGAAAGACCGAACATAAGCAGCTGCAGCTTACTCGCTATTAGGATCCACTGTTATTGTTCATCAATCGATCGAACAGCTATTGCTGCATAACATAATAAGTAACTTTATGAAATTGGATGCGATGAGCTGTGACAAAATTTATATTTGACAATAAAGTATCGTGGATTTATAAAGAGCATTTCATTTACATGAAACATATGGAGCCAGTTTGGCAAATATCTGCTGTAAGGTCAAGCACTGCATTTTCAATCAGGACAAAGTAACATCAAGTAGAAAAGCTAAAATTAATAAAAGAAGTAAACAAAACCAATTCACGTAAATGTTTGGGGAAACCACGACACATACACAGAAAATATAAGAAAACAATCATAAAGACATTAAGAGGTCCCTATACTACATGAAAATTTCTAGTCTTCTTTTTTCTAAATTTATTCATGTACTAACAACTGTAGTTTCCATATCAACAGATTTCCATACGTGATACAGAGAAAATATTCTGTCAAAATTTTTATGTATCGTCATACTTACAATTGTTTGTGTATTTTATGTAATAATCTGTATCAAAGAGTAATGTAAATATATTATTTGTCTCTGAGTCCACCTGAATGAAGGAACCTTTGGTTTCAAAAGACGCGTCAATTTAAAAAATAAAAAATTTGTGATAGAGTACTCGTTTACATTACCATTTAGTAATATTTTTAGAGTGCCATGAAAACACAGTTAACCATTAAAAACTTGTAAGACCGCGAAGCCATGTTCCTAAAACTCTGCGTAGCTTCATCGTAAAAGATTTTCTTGAAAATTTGTTTTACAAAAGTAGATGACTATAAAATATTTATAATAAATAAAACTTGTCCAGAAATAAGTTACTAATGATTTTCTTTAGTTCATATTAAAGTATTGTTCCACTTCTATCTTCAAACGGTTCGCTCGTAATCCATAAAATTTTATGAGATATTTATTTAAAAAATTCTCAAGAGAAAAAGTTACCATAAATACTAATATAAGATATGGTGGGATCTTTATAAATTTTCAAAATGATAAATTAATTATAAAGTCTAAAATTAATATATTGATTTAAGTTTGCAGTTAATATAGGGGCACAAACTTAATTTTAGCCGACCAATTAATAATTCTTGTTGGTACATGGGAATAAAATTATTTGGGCTATCATTTAAAGTAACTACGAAATACTTTTAGTTTTTAAAGTATTTATTTTATATTAATATCTGTGAAACTTGATTCAACAAAATGTGGAAAACCCTATTGTTTCATATAAAAAGGTAAGAAACATGTGGACACAAGCCACCTCAAAAAACCGTCGATTCATAATTCATTTTTTACTAGTACATAGTTATAGATAACGCGAACACAGTGGGGTAGTGGTAGATATCCAGACAAAAGAGGATTACGCACACTTGTATAAAAATCGATGCATTTTTTCATAGACTTGTCTATTGCTTCCAATAAAGAAATTTCCCCGTACGATATCTTAGACCCCTGCGGTGCTCCGGCGCGGGCTACATGTGTTAGCCCAGTGTAATATTGTTCACCTACTACCTAGGAGTGAGTACGGTTTGTTCCCTAGGAGGGTCGGAGGCCTCAGTAACCCTTCAAAAACCAATAGGGGCTGCATCAGTCCAGTCTAGTGTGCTCTTGCATTGGCATAGAGAGCAAAGGTCGTTCCGTGTGGTTTTTACTTCAAAGTGATACTGGGGCCTACCAACTGTAGCCACGCGCGACGTGTTTGTGTCCATGAGTAAATCCGCAGTTTCGCCAGATTGGACCAAACTTGCATATTCTTGATGATGTTTTGACAATCCTTTAAGTTCTGATGAGGACGGACATTTTTTTAAAGTTGCCTAGTGGAACATTGATGATTTGGAGAATGGTAAGAATCATGATGCAAGGGAAGAAATCCAATTTACCACCCCATGAATGAAATGATGCACGAAATGGGCGCCTACTTCCCCTTCCAGTCCAGGCAGCGACATGAGTGGAGTGTGGAATAATGGAAAGATAATACGTCCATTTATGGTAAGTGCTTTTGTTTATTTCAAAGGACAAAACAGAAGAGAGTGATGAAGTGGAATAAGTGTTCCCTCATTGAGTCCATCTGAACATTCGTACAAAGGGCTATCAAACATATGTGTTTTGTCGATCTGCTCGGGCCTAGAGGTGAGGCTCGGAACACTAAGAACTGAGATTAGAGTTGTTTTTAATTTATATTTTGATGATGAATCCGCTCTGTATATAGAACAATGATAGTAAATGTGAAACTGACACATTTATCATATTAAGGTATTAAAAGACCAATGTTGAGCGTTGAAAATGAGATGCTAAGACCAAACTATATATAAGACTGAAATTCGTGCTTTTATATTAGAAAAAATAATATAGGATTTCTACTCTCTCTCTGTGTTGTTTCGCGGCAGTTGGAAAGGACACACACAAAGCTATGTATTTGGGAACAGAATAATCGTCGGAAGTGGCGTAGGAAATCCGTGTTTATATTGACAATCAGTGAAAATCGTTTTTTATCTTTCTAATGAGGTGTATGGCGATTTGATGATATCGAGATCGTCACACAAAGAAATGCCGTCTTGCGTATGTAGAATAATCTAGGCTACCTATTAGATCGTTTTTTTTGGACTTTGGGTAATTAGTGGTAGAAATATTTACGGTGACGTTCTTCACCACCCAGTGAGTATTGCACTGTTGACGAACAATTTGTTCAAGTTTACAGGCAACTGACCAATTCAAGATTTACATTTTCCAAGTAAACCCAGGAAAAAAATATGGGATTCCAAGGTTTTTGCCTTAGTTCTGTGCACAAAAACCATGATATGTGTTGTATATTTAAGAACGTTTATGTGGCTTAAGGCAGCCTCCAGGAAACCTGTATCTAATGCTGTGTCACAGTCTGCAGAGGACGTAAACAACTCGAATTTTGTGACGCTAGTTGCAGGAACAAATCGGCAATATTTACAATTGACAACTTGTTTACTTCAATTACCTTTTTAGGCTGAAAAAATTATTTGTAAGAAAAAAGTTGACATATTGGTCTGGTACGTTGACGGGTCTAAACAGAATTGTTGGGCAAACCCGAAGATCTTAGTGTGCAAAATAGAAAAGCCGAGAATTTATATTCCTCTCAATAAATTGCAACCACCACAAGAGAAAGAACTTGTATTCTTATTGCCTGAAGAAAAAAAAGGGCAGTCTGTCCTACTCTCGACACATGCACAGTTTGACCCAAACCATTGGTCTATACAAGAGTGCGAGGAGTTTGAAAAAGAGCACAGAGAATAGTTACATTCCTACAATCGTACATAAGGTTGGAGTCGATGCGTAAGTTTGGACCAAAATTTGTGCCGTAAGTGATGATGTAATCAAGAAAGCAACCAAGCGCTGGCCTCATGGTAAATTTTTTTTGGCTTGTGAATAATGCAGCAATAAATGCTTCACAGCACTCGCCTACACAGTTCAAACAATAATGGACAATTCAATGCCTAAGCAAGGGAAATTTCCTAGACCATCATTGTCTCCTGGGAACTTTTTTAATCCCAACCAGAAACTCACGAAAACGCCTGGAATCCTCAGTGTTACCCACTTGAACAATGAAAATTTTGTAGGCTATGGCGAATTTTGGGAATATAAGAACCTAAGACGTTCAACCCTATCTCACAAGACTATCAGAGTGGGCCGTTGCTATTTTATGTGGCCAGAGCACACGTTGATAAAATCATGCACGTGAAATGCGCCCCTGGATGACCAACATGTGGGCTACAAGATTTGGCCTCTGACCACCTCTTCGCTTTGTTTTGGTCATTCCTTGTTCGCAACAGTTGACATGAAGAGTTTTATGTTGATAGTCTACAAACAAATGAACCTTATAATGTAAATTAAAAGAGTTTTTTGTAAAATGATAAAAGAGTGCAGAATGTACATATAATGGTTAAGATATTGACCTTTTTATGTAAATAAGCCATTTTTAAACTAATTTATATATTTTATTGATTTTGTAATAAGCATGGTTTATAAGATGAAGAGTTATTTTTTCATCATAATTCAATGTGCTGAACTTCTTTTTAAGTTTTACGCGACCTTAAAGAGGTAGGCAAATTTTCAAAATACCAGCAAAAATACAAAATGAACGTAACTTTTTGATATTTAAAAGAATTGCTTGTTGTGTAATAACATTGAAATATTAATTTAAGTAAGGAATATATGTTCTTAAATAAATAAAAAATATCTAAAACCGTGCTAAAGTTAAATGTCCCTTGTACAAAAATCAATAAAAGTCGTGGTTGGCTACAACTGTTAGCCCATGGCGAGTATATGGCGTAACAAAACATCACGCGAAGTAGCGCGCTAGGGTTAAAGCTTCTTACTGTTAGAATGTCTTGATTTTTATCTGATTTAACACCTGCTAACCTTTGGTGCCTGACCGGGTAGACTCTTATCTTTGCTGCCCTATAAAAAAAGTATGTAAATTATTAAAATTGTGGCCTAACTTTCATATTTTATTACAAATTATATTGTAGCTGGTAAAAACCTTCCTCAACAAAGTAAAATGTGATTTCTCCCAATATATTAACCAGCCGAACGTTTGGAGTTTGACTATCACACATCGCCTTGTAGTGTTAGTACATCATAGATTAGTTTATGAGTGCTTTTATCTGTTTTTAATAGATGATTTTGTTAAACTGTTTAAAATGCGTAGGTTTTCTCTCTTTCCTACTTTCAATTTCCTCAATTTCCCAAGTGAAATCTGGATTTAATTGAGTTATTCTCGTACAAGCACGATTGCAGTTGTGAGAACCAGTAAATATGCAAAAACTAAAATTAAGCCAATTTTATTCCCATCTATAGTTTTCGAATCGTGGCTTTTCTCGAAAATAGGTATTTCAATGAGGTATTATGATTTTTTACTCCAAAGATTTTATTTAATATTTGGCCTTTACACTAATTTAAAACCCCTGTTTTTTCGTTATAGAATTAGTTTTTAGAATTTCATATGGATTGGATATTTGGACCCCATTTACTCAATTCCTAAATTTAAATTCGTGTACTAAAACTGTAGTTCATATCATAAATTATCCATACTGGCAGAAATATTCATCAAAATTTTTCGTATCGACCCCATACTTACATAGTGTATGGGTATTTGGTATTATTAAATTATGTATACAACAGTAAGTGTAATATATTTATTTGTTGATGTGTCACACTGATGAAGGAACCTTTTGGTTTTTAAAAAGGCATGTCATTTAAAAAAAATAAAAAATTTTGGATAGAGTACTGGTTCATACATTACCATTAAGTATATATTTTAGAGTGCCTGAAAACCACAGTAAACCATTTAAAAACTTGTAAGACAGTGAAGTCAGTTCCCTTAAAGACTCTGGCAGCTTCTCGGTAAAGATTTTTGAAATTTGTTTACGAGAAAGAGTAAATATAAATATTTCTATGTGAATAATAAAACATTTAAAATAGTTACAATGATTTTCTTTATCATTTAAAGTATTGTTTCCATCTTCTCATCTTCAACGTTTGTCTCGTAACCATGTAGAGTTTTATTGAGATAATTATTAAAAATTCTCAGTAGAAAGTTTACCATAAATTACTTAAATATAGATATGGTGGGATTTTATAAAAGTTTCAAAACGATAAATATAATTATAAAGTCTAAAATCTTTATTATTTGATTTAGCTTGCCTAATATGAGTGGGCGCACTCAAACTTTGAATTTGCCACCATTAATATTCTGTTTGGTACATGGAATAAATTATTTGGGCTACTTAAGTAACTAGAAATACTTTTAGTATTTAAATATTATTTTATATTAATATCTTGTGAAACATTGATTTCAACAAATGTGGGAAACACCTATTGTTTCATATAAAAAAGGTAGAAACTGTGACACAAGCCACTCAGAAAACCGTAGCTGTAATTCATTTTTTAAGTTACATAGTTTATAGAAACAGAGACACAGTTGGTAGATATCCACACAAAAGAGGAGGAAAACACTTGTAATGATGTGCATTTTTCATAGTAGTGTCTAAATTGCTTCCAGAAAAGAAATTCCCGTCGATATCTTAAAAGCTTCCTTATGTTAGAATGTCTTGTTTTATCTGATTTTAAAACAATCGCTGTCTAATTTTGTGCTGACGTAGGACTCCTTATTTTGCTGGCCCCTATAAAAAGTATTGTAAAATTATTAAAATTTGATTTTCCTAACTTCACATTTTAATTAACAAGCATGTATATGAGGCTAGTGTAAAAACCTCCTCAATCAAAAGTAATGTGATTCTACCCAATATTTAACCAGTCGCCGAGGAACGTTGTGAGTTTGACTATCACAACCCTGTAGTGTGTTGTCAGTTAAGATCAAATATGTGTTTATGTGTGCTCTTAATCTGTTAATATCGATGAGTTTTGTTAACGTTAAAATGCGCTAGTTTCTCTCTTTTCCATTATTTCAATTTTCCCAAATGAAATCTGGATTTAATTTGAGTTATACTCGTACAAAGCATCCGATTGCAGTTGAGACAGTTAAATATAATAGACTTAATTAAGGCCAAAACTTTATTCCATCGTATTTTCGAACGTAGGCTTTTTTCTGAAAGGTACTCAATAGGTTATTATGATTCTGTTTACTCCCAAGATTTTAATATTATTTGTCCTACACTTATTTAAAACCCTGTTTTTCGTCATACATTAGTTATAATTTTAAATGATTTGGAATTTTGACCCCATTCTACTCAATTGTATCCAAGTTTAGTTTTCTCCTCTTGTCTGTGTAGGCCCAAAATAGTTTGAAGAAGGATCCATTTGTCTGTTTTCTTAAATCAACCACGCTTCGGTAGCAATGCAATTTAATATTTAGAAGTGAGAAAAATAATGTTTCAATGTCATTTTAGGTATAGATCTATCTAACAAAGCTTTCCTTCCAGCTACATACCTGTTTTCTCTGTTTAAAAACGTGTAGTGTTAAATTTTAAAGACGAGCTTCTAACGATCAATAAAATATTACAGGGTTTGTTTTTTTTTTTTTTTATACTGCTGTTGCTAAGTATAACATATATCTATAAATTATATAGATACGTTTATCAATTTCTATTGAGATCCTAAAAGGGTGTTTTGGTGACGATAAAGAACATGTTCTGACCTGATAGTTTATTGAACAGAGTGCTTCCTTTAGGTGCTTCGCGCGCAACTACGTCCTTCACCCATATTTAAACTATGTATTGTAGTGTTTTCCTCTTAATTATATCAAGTTTTGGTTTTAAATTTTTAAACAACTGTAAAACACAACAAAATTATATTGCGTTTTAAGAGCTATGATGCATAAATATTAATAACAGAAAATGGAACCCCTTTTAATTATCTTACAATTATGTTTTTATGTAGTTTTTTTAGTATTTAACCCCCGCAGTATTTTATTCCGAAGTGCAAAATGTTTATTATTCTATTTATATCATCCAACAACAATGTATCTTAGTCGTAATTTATTGAGAATATACATTGCTCACTACACGTATAGAAGCCTACAATATTTACACAGCAAAATAGAAAACATATTGTATATTAAATGGAACATGCTGAGAGTTTGCGATTGTCGAGATACACCATACATGATAGGTATACTAATTCTTTATACGTTTGCGAAAAACATTAGTAATTCACATAATATAATAAAGAACACAAAGATTATGTTCCGAAGGGATAATATTACTACATTACACAATCTCTTTATACTCACTTTACTCACACATTTATATATTTACAGTAGATATTACTCGTTCATGGTTTTCTGTCGCAAGAGACCAATTGTAAACATTATTTGCTAACCCCAAATGCCTATTGAAGGGGACGAGCACCTTCATATTGTTTCAATATATAAATGAAAATTTGATGAAAAATTCAAATCCAGACGATCAGAATTGTTTTTAAAACATCGTACGGACTACAAATAGAGTACCGAAATAACACCTTTTCAGCACCTGCGCTTGACGCACAGCATAACTTAGCAATAAATTCCCCCCTTAATTTAGAATTTTTCAATATGTTTAAATTGCAGAGAATAGTTGTGACTAACTTTACAATGATGACATAAATCTGCCTCAGCATAGTAACTCTCAAGCCTTCCATATAATCCACAATTGACGATAATATATACATATTGTGACGGATACCGTTCCACTTTGTCACCGCAGCTCCCACTCAAGAAATTGATACGATTTCCTGTTATGCTACATTTGTAATTGTTGTCAATTTTTTGGCTTTGTAACGTAGGAAAGCAATATTTGTTTGTTCATAGGTCACGTATTTTTTTACATATATCTATATGCAAAATGTAAAATAACCGTAATAAATTTTTAAATGAAGTGAATTTAAACGTATCAGTTATAGTGGAATTGATTGCTTCCCCCCCCCCCCCCCCCCCCCCCCCCCCCCCCCCCCCCCCCCCCCCCCCCCCCCCCCCCCCCCCCCCCCCCCCCCCCCCCCCCCCCCCCCCCCCCCCCCCCCACCCCCCCCCCCCCCCCCCCCCATCGGCCCTAGTTTAAACACTATTGTATCTATACTTCTTTTTATATATAACCGTAAAAAAATTGTCTACGAGAGCTAAACATTTAACATTTTTATTTTGATCAAAAGGTATTTATTTCTACTTTATATATTCAATATTAAGTAGAATTATGCATATTTGTAGGAAGTGAACACACTTACGTATACATAATAAAATTATGATTATTTTTCTATTGCTGTTAGCTATATACATGGAATTATAATGACAATTTATTTATCTACGTATATTCATTTATTTAAAACAACAAACATTGCTGGTAAAAATTTAATATGGCTAGGAAACTTACACACTTTATATATTTCATTAACTTAGCTGACATATTTTTAGAGGCGCAATGTAAAGATTTCATCTTTCATTAGAAATAATGATTTTTTTTATTATCTTTCTGTGAATTACCCACAATATTTATCGTCAATCTATATTTTATTTCTTAATTGTAAAATTTTATATAATTAATTTACATACGTCTTAATAAAAATAAAAAATTTAAAATTTTTTTTTTTTTTTTTTTTTTTTATTTTTAAAAAATTTTTTTTTTTTTTTTTTTTTTTTTTTTTTTTAAAAAAAAAAAAACGCATGGCTTTTTAATTTTAACAAGGAAACCCCCTTTTGGGAAAATAAAAAGTTGTATTATAAAGGGAAAATTGGATATTTTAAGTGGGGTTTTCCTGTTGGTCCCCCTTTTTTCCTTGGGCCCCCGAAAAAACTTTTTGGGGGCCCGCTTTAAAAAATTTTTTTCCCCTTAACCCGCGGGGGTTTTGGGATTTTTCTTAAAAACGGGGCTTTAAAAACCGTGGTTTTTTTGGGTTTTTTTTAAAATTGTTTGTTTTTTGTGTTTTTCTTAAAATGTTTTTTTAAAAGGGGTTTTTATTTTTATTTTGTGTATTTGTTTTTTTCCCTCTAGAAAAGTTAAATTTTTTTTTTTTTAAACGGTTATTGGATAAAATTTTTTTTTTAAAAAAAATTTAAAAACCCAAAACAACAACCGGGGGCCAAAAAACGCAATATACTTTCTTCTTACAAACCCCCCCGTTAAAATAATCCCACTAAAGTTACTTTTTTTCCCCCAAAAAAAAAAAATCGGGTGAAGTTAAAAAAAAAAAGCCCTTTTATTTTTTCCCTTAAAATTTTTAAAAATTTAAACCGAAATCCCCCAATTGAAAAAATCCAATTTAAAAAAACCCATTTAAAAAAAGTTTTCCAATTTTAATTTTTGGAAAGGGAAAACATTTTAAAAATTTTTTATCCCAATTAAGGGTTCTAATCTAAAAAATTTTCCTTTGGGGTTTTTAAAAAAACCCCAACCCGGGGGGTTTTAAAAAGGTAAACTTCCATGGCCGGAAAAAAAGTAAATTTTTTTTTCAGCTTTTTATCGGGAAAAATAAAGGGGTTTAAACCGGCCCAAATAGTTTTTAAAAAAGACTTTTGGTTTGGGGTTTTTTAAAAATTTATGAAGACCCCTTTAAAAAATTTGGGGGGTTTTTTTTTATCAAAAAAATGCAAAATTTAGGGTTTTTTTGTTCTTAAAATTTCCCCAAAAAACCCGGAAAAAATTAGCAGAAGAAAAACCCAAAATTTTAAAATTTTTTAAAAAGCTTTTGAAAACCAGCTGTTTTTTTGGAGGTTTCGAATTTTTGGGGGTTTTTTTCTAATTTTGTGGGTTTAAAGAATCCAAAAGAAATTTTCCCTGTAAAAAATTTCCCTACTTAAAAATTTTGGGATTAAATTTTTTTGAATTTTAATTTAAAAAAAGTTGGAAAGTTCTATTTTTAAAAAAAATTTTTTTCTTTTATTTTTAAAATTTTTTATTACCCGGAATTACCCTTTTTTTGTTTTTTTTTTAAATTTTAAAAAAAAACCCCCTTTTTTAAAAAACCAACCCCCCCAAAACAGTATTTTTGGGTTTACTAGTCTATGCCTTTAATCTGGCAAAAAAAAGCCCCCATTTATAAATTTTTTTCTTTTGTTTTAAAACTTGTCATAATTGGGAGTTTTGTTTTTTTGGTAATTTTTAAAAATTTAAAATTTTTTTGGTAAAGGGGGTTTTTAAAGGATTTTTATTAGCCCCCGTTAAAAAAAAATTTTTGGGGGAAAAACGAAAACCCTTTTTGGGGGGGGATTGGGGCCGGGGAAAAAATTGGGGCCCGATAGAAATGGTAAATTTCCATTACCCCTAAAATTTTTAAAATTTAAAAGGCGTGAAAAAAAATTTTTTTGTTTGCCATATTGGAAACTAAATGGGCAAGGGTAAATGATAGGGTGTGGTAAAGTCAGTAAATTTTTTAAAATAAAAGATAATTTTATTTTGGTTAAAATTTTGGAGTTTAAAAAAGTCTTAGAGTTAAAAAAAATTTTTTTTTAAAAAAAAAAATTTTGAAAAATTTTAAAAAAGTTTTTAAAAAACTAAGCCCGAAATTGGTTAAAAAAAATTGTCAAAGAAAATGGATAAAATTTTTGGGTTTTGTTTCTGTGGTAAAAAATGTTAAAATTTCCGAAACTTTTTTTAAAAAACTTGTTTGATTTTGGAAGGTAAAAAAGAAAAAAGCGTAGAAAAAAAGATTCCCTTTTTAAAAGCTTTTTTAAAAAAAAAGTTTTTAATAAAAAAATTTCCTACTTTTACTCTAACAAATTCTTTATTAAATTTAAACAATAAAACAGTTACTTTTTAAATGATGATTTTAAATATTACACAAGAAAATAATTAAAAATAAATAATCCCTTCATATAAATTAAATTCAAATTTAAATTTTTAGTAAATTCAAATTTGAACAGTAAACGGGATCTGCTTTATATGTGTTTTTTTATAACGGAGGTGATTAATTAACAACTTTTTTATAATTTAGTACACTGAGAAATAAATTAATGTGGAAAAATTAAAAAAATATTTTCAATAATTTTCCCCCAAGTTTGAATCGCGAAGTGCCCGTTTCATAGTTAAAGAATAACTGAAAAAAAGTAAAAAAGACACAAAACTTTTTTTAAAAAATTTAAACACTAGCAAGTACTCTAACTTTGTTTGAAAAACTTTTAGCTTGTATACTGAAAAGCTTTGTTCCAGAAAAAAAGCCGTAAAAAGCAAAACTCGTCTTGAATTGGAACTGTTATGGCATAGAACAAAAACAGCTAAAATAAACCTAAAAAAGAAGGGAACTATCTGTAACATAAAAAACATTGACCCGGAAACATTTTGGGGTAGTAGTTTGTGACACCAAATTTGTCCTAGACCGAAAACTGTCGTGTTTTTTAAAAAAGAATCTGGAAACAAACCTGAAAGGAAATGTTACAATTGGCATTTTAATAAAAAAAAAAGTAACTTTTTTGAAAATTTTTTAATACAAACTTAATAGTGAACAATAAAAAAAGCCTCAATACAAATATATCCACATCTTATTAAAACATTTCTTGCACAAAAATAGAGTTTCATTTTAAACTTTTTAAATAATATTTTCAATGAATTTTGAAAAGAAAAATTTTTTTTTTTTACTGAATTTTAATAAATTAGGGGGTTTGTCATATAGCTAGAAATTAATATTACAAACAATTGGGAAACACAATACAGCCACACGAAGACTTGAATCTACCTGCCCACCTTCTTGGGTACTCACATACAACCAGATAAGTGCAATTTTGATTTTACAAGGGTTAAAAAACCGAATTCGTTTGGTTGTTATATGAAATAGTTTTAAATTCTAGGGACAAAACACAGCAAGGCAACAAAATTTTACCTTTTAGTTAATATTTCTTTTTAAGCATTTTTCACACTTTAAATTAGAAAAAATATTCGGTTCAATTTTTATTACGATTCTGTTGTACAGTTTGACAGATAAATTTTTATCCTCAAAAAATGCAAGAACTAAAATTTCATTTGCTGGTTGTACAATTAAGAGAAATTATTTATCTTTGACAAGCATGAACTGATTAAAAAAATATACACCAACTGAGGTCCCCATGAGGAACAACTGCAATAGTTTTTAAACAACGACATAAAGAAAAATTTGGCATTCTAAAATAGCGAGGGAAAAATCTGTAAACTTTTTTACTCCTCATTATTTCCCACATTAAAAGTAAGTATTCATACTTTCACCGGAATATTTAGGCTAAACTTTAAAAATAATCTAAACTTTTTTTGAAATCGTAAAACAATTCCATGAAAATTTTTTGAAAAAATTTCCCAAATTTTAATGCAAAGTGTCGTTTCATATTTCAAATAACAAAAAA
>NW_025786720.1:0-15020 GCF_021130785.1 Homalodisca vitripennis
CACCTAAAAAGGCAAAGAGCGCTTAAGTACTAAAAATTAAAAAAGGGAAACGAAAAAGCTCAAAGGAGAAGGTTTTGGGGCCCCGTCGCAGCCCCAATCGTCAGTTTCTACGGAAGCTTTTTGGGTTTTCTGGCGGGGACCTTCCAAAAATCTGCGGGGAAGGCAAAAACCCCAAAAAATCCCCCGGGAAAAATTTTTGGACAGAAGAATCGGCCCCCAAAAGGGAAAAATTTAAAGGACCCCGGTTAAAAGGGAAAAAAGTGAAGGGGCCCAAAACGCCAAAATCCCGCCCTTTTGGCAGGGGCAAATAGAAAACCCCGGGGGGAACAAACTCCTCACGCAAGCTTTGGGGCCCCCCGGGTTGTTTAAGTCGTACCTAAAAGGTTTCATTTTTCGGGAGGGAGGGAGTTTGGGGATAAGTGCAATGACATTGACCACCGGGGCATCCCATTTTTTTCTTCCCCGAGATGGACTGCAAAAAAAAGGGGGGAAAAAGGGGGGATACATGGTGTGCTGCCCTGGATACATTAGGGGCCTCTAATGTCGGGACTCTAAAAAAAAAATTGGGAGGAGGTTAACAACTACATAAAAAAATAATGAAAAGGAAAAAAAGAGAAATATAGTATGCCGAGATCCCCGGGGTTTTGATACGAGGATAGAAGAAACAGCCCCTTCTTTTTGAAGAAAATCCCAAAAAGGGTGATCCCAGAGTGAAACGGGGGAAAGGGGTTTTTTTAGTGAGTAAAAAATCCCACACAAACCCCCTACAAAACGGGCTAGGTGGTCCCTATGAAAGGGTTTTTTCCCCCCCATCTCAAAAAAAAAAAAAAGTGCTGGATGGCTGCGGGAACGGGATGGTGCTGTTTGGGGAAACCCGGCCCTTGGTTCCCCAAATAGAGGCTTGTTTTTTAACATGAAAAGGAAGTCTCCCCTATAAGAAAAATTTGGTTGATTTTCTTTTTGAATTTTCAACACTCAAATTTAAAAAAATTTTTAAAGTGTTTTTTTTAATACCTACAAAACCCAAATTGCATCTAAAGGGTTCAAAAACCCTATAACAGACAAAAAAAAATTTGGTATGTTTGGGGTTTTTCGTAAAAACCAAAACCCCAAAGAAAATTCATGGGTTTTTTAAAGGCATAGATCCTCAGCGTATTGATAGAAATACTGGTTTAAGCCCTCCAAATTTTTTTGTTTTCCTTAAAATTTTAATTTTAAAAACAATATTTTAAATCAAAAAGGGTTTTAAATGAAAAATTTTTTTTTTTAAAATTTTAAAATACTTCTTTAAAAACGACTCGTTTTTTTTACGTAAAATTTTCTATCAAAAAAAGGAGTGAGCATTTGGGAAAACGATGTGAACAGGTGAAACGACAATAAACCCTTATTACGTGGAAATTTTAAAGGAGGGTTTACCACAAAAGGGCTTTGCCTGCTACTTACTTTTCTTTCGCCCGAAAATTGCTTTAATTGTAGAGAGGGCCCAACCCAAACCCAAAATTTCCCCAAATTAAATGTCTTGAGGGAAAAAAGTCGCCTTTTTCTGTCTTTAATTACTTTTTAAATACACGAAATGTTTAAAAGGGTTTACTTTACTCGTGTTTCCAAAAATAAATTGAATGCTGCTGTATATTTTTGGGGCGGGGAAGTTCGTTTAGTAGAGATGTAAATTTTCATGTAATTGGTGTTTTTAAAAAATTTGAGTTTTGGGTTGGGGGGGGGGGTTTCCAATGTAATCAATTTTTTAAAATACCCCTTTTTAAGTCCTTTGACATCCCCCTTCTTTAAAAACCCAAAAATTTTTAGAATTTCCTAATGGGTTTTTTTAAACCCCCCTTTTTAAAACTAACAGTTTCCCCTTTCCCCCCTTTGTTACCCAAAAAGTTTTCAATGAATTTCCCGGGTTTGTTTTCCCAAAAAATATGAGTTGAAGCAAAGGGAGACACTAAAACTAGAAAAAATAACAGTAACACTGAAAAAAATATAGTTTTTAAAGGGGATTTTATATTTAGAAACCCATTCATAGTAATTTTTTTGTAGTTTTTTTTTGAAAAATTTTTTAAATTTTGAAAAAAAAATTCTATAACAAACCCAAATTTCCCAATTTTTTCCCTTTTTTACCTTTTTTACCCCGGGTTTCCGATATTATCGTAGTAGGTATACCAGTATATTATACTCAACTTATCGTTCAGCGGATTAGCCCTTTATGTATAATTTGAAATGTAACACAAACTTCGTCTCTATTCAATAACTGATTAAAGGCCCAAAAAGGTCAGTGGGGGAATAGGCTGTTGCCAGTTGGTGTTTAAAGGTTTCCCATTCCCTTAAAAATAAACCCCCAAAAAAGGCGTGCATTTAAAAAAATCGTGTTTTACTTTTTTTTTTTTTTTTTTTTTTAATTTTTTTTTTTTTTTTGGTTGGATTTCATTTGATAAGCCCTTTTAAGGTAATTTCGATTTTATGTAAAATATTTTATTTAATTTATTAGTGACAAAGGGGTTTAAAAAAAAAAAATTTTAACTTTTTGTACTAAAGAATTTAAAAAACGAAGGAAGTTTTTTTTTTTATGAAAATTTTGACGGCATCATAGTTTTTTAAATTGAATAACTAAATCTTCCTTTTTTTAAAAATCTTTTTTTTTTCTATTTTTTTTAAAAAGAGGTTGTAAAGTTCGTTAAATCTATTATTTTCTCTCTACCCAAAAAAACATACGCCCCACGGTTGCCCCCATTCATTAGTTTCTTTAATTTTAACTTACATTGAACTTGTTTTTGGGGATGGTTGGAACTTTTTTCAAAAAATTTTATTTTCTTTGATCTTTTTTAAATTTTAGATTAATACCGAGGTTATTTGATCCGGAAAATTTCAAATTTTACATTATTTTTAATCCTGTAAATGAATGAATTGAGAGCTAGAAATTCATCCGCGAATTGCCTAAAACCCAATTGGTGTGGAATAGAGGCGAGCAGCAGGTATTGAGATATTCTTCAAATGATTATGTAACTTGGAGAAAATCTGAATAACATTAGAAATCGTTACAGAAAGAGATTTTTCTTTTGTTTTGGTTCCAGCTTTTTGGCCTACTGGGGGACCTTTCTGGAAAAAAGCGGCACACTATCTTTGTTTTTAAAGAATAATTTTCTTCAAATGACCCACTAAATATTTCGAAGATATTACAAGTACAATATTTTCGAATGTTATTTATTTCAGATAGTACCTAATGCTCTAGACTGGACACATCATTTTAAGCCAAACTCAAGATTCCTGAAAAGAGATCTCAAATAGACTCAGGTCCCTGATGAAGATAAATGTCTCGGACCTCTTAAATTTCAGCTACTAGGGTTGGCTTTAGGAAGCACTCAGCTACGTTGTGGTTCAAGAGTATAGGGTTTCTGGAAAACATTCCTAAGCCGAGACCTTGTGGATGAGATGAAGATCGTCGTAGGTAAAAGGAAAAATAGTCCTAGAGTTTTTTTAACTAAGAACGAAGCGGGCTTCAATGATTTATAATGGAACACTCAAGTGCCCCCCCCCCCCCCCTTAAATTTTTTTACAGAGTTACATTGTGATTATTTATTCCTGTGAAAAAATCTAAAAATAACGTTTCTGGGAAATCCAAGATAAGAGTAATTATGCAAGTGATGGAAGTTTTCCTGAAATGATACTAGTTATATATTCCACTTGTGTCTTAGAATGTATATAAGATAATTGGTGTAAATGCTGTCCGCTCGGTACCCAACTTTGACTAGTTTAAGGAGAGATTCGATAAATATAAGATTCAATGTACCAATTTTTCAATGTTATATCATAGAATGCATCACATATATGGTTTCCATAGTTTTTACTAGGAAAACATGCTTGTCTCTGTTTATAGTTGAAGCGGTATAGAAAATACGGTAACAAATCACAGTATAACAAAAACCCGGTTGAATTTTAGGAAATTTAGCTCCAGTGTAACATATCTTTATTGTAGCGTCCTGGTATCTGACGCTGTTTCCAGGCTTCTGATCTCCTGGAAATCTGGAAAGTCAAAACGACCAATAATCCTCCAAAACGAAAACCAATTCACATCGTTTTCGAGCATATATAGCCTATAAATAAGTGAAGTGTATAAGTCCTCATTGAGTCTCGTCAGGTAAGACAAGATGATATAAGACACGGTCTTTCTAAGCAACGGTGGAGCATCCAAGTTTTCTATACGTTAACGTAGCTATAGTAAGGAAGGGTATTTTGATTAATTAGATATTGAGTTTTTTGGCTAAAATTCACTTGGAAGGTTGTAAAAGAAAAGGAGTCAAGTCCCTGAGGCACGGTGTCAGATACCAGACGTTGCACACAAAAGGAGAGGTGAACTGGAAGCTAAATCTCAAAAATATCAATTGAATCATCACACGCATTCCATAACCAATAGCTACTTATTTTTTTTTACATATGCTACATATATGTAAAAAAAATGGTTATTCATAAGGTATTGATAATAATTTTTGTAGTAGTCATGAAACTGCAATTTTTAGAGCATGCCACTGTAGGCAGCAATTACTAGTCAGGAACTTACCAACTCACATTCAAAACCAGATTTTTACTTCTTCAAACACACAATTTGTAAGCATGGAATCTATATGCTAAGGCGATTGCGCAGACAAGCAGACAAAGTAGGCTACTAGTAAGGCAGTAATTACTAGTTCAGTAGCTTTACAACTCTTATCAAGCAAGACTCAAAATTTTCTAAGGCATAATTTGTGAATGGTGAAGTAAATCTACAGAGATTTGCGCAGTAAAGCAGTAACAAAAGTAGCTCACTGTAGGTAATAATTACTACTAGTCAGGTAGCTTAACAACTCCTTATCAAGCAAGACTCATATTTTTCTAGGCAAAATTTGGTGGAATGGTAAGTTAATCTACAGAGATTGCGCAGTACAGTAAACTAAAGTTAACCACTGTAGGAAGCAATTACTAAGTCCCAGTGAGCTTGACAACTCCTTATCAGCAGCAAGACTTAATTTTACTAAGGCATAAATTTTGTGAATGGAAAAGTAATCTTACGAGAGATTGCGCAGACAGTAACAAAGTAAGCTACTGTGTAGGGTAGTAAATATTACTAGTCAGGAGCTTACAACTCTTATCGAAGCAAGACTCAATTTTCTGAGGTAAATAATTTGTGTGAATGGAGTAAGTAATCTACCAGAAGATTGCGCAGACAGTAACAAAAGTAACCACATGTAGGCAGCAATTACTAGTACAGGAGGTGTAACAACATCCCGGACAACCTAAAGTCAACTTCCTAGACATAATTTGCCTTGAGACTTCAGTGGTTTTGGTGTTTATTTGGAACAAGCTCTCTCTGGTGACTACTAAACCGCTTCCTCCCAGCTGCCTAAGTGTCTTAACATTTTCAAAAAGCTTGACTCCGTCCTGAGATCCCTCCTTGTCTAATACTTGTTTTAAAGCATAGACTACTTACAACTCGGACTCGTTTCTTTTAAGTATTTAAGAATAAATAACTATTTAAAGAGATAGTTTTATTAATACTGATAAATGTAAAAGAATAAAGTAAAACAACTTAAAATAAAGCTAAACATGTACTAATACCCTAGAAGGTAAGTTGGTAATCTAAAAAACCTACATACAGTTAAAAAAAAGAATAATTGCAACGTTTTGACAAATATCTTATTGATTAATTACCGATTATAATAAAGTAGAAATAGAATTATGTACAATAAAACTATAATTTTCTTTGTTTGGAGTATTTTTGGGTTTATGGCGGTTTGGGAAATGGATCCAGAAAAGAAATATGGGTTTTTTCTGGACTTTTGTCCGTCCCGTTTAGTGATAGAATACTTAGTTTAGTAACAACAACGTTTTCGAGATGATCTGAAATCTCATCTCTGTACTTCAGGGTAAATGACATAAACTATTTTGCCGTGGAAAAAACTACAATTTAAACAAATCAGGTTATAAACAATCATACCTGAAGACGCTACAGTTTTTTATGTGTGGTTGAGGTTATCATAAGCTAGTGCGGTATAAGATTTGGTAAATCATCTGTTAGATTGACTGGCTTTAACTCGAAAACACATTACTTGAAGGCTCTATCGGTAAGTATTTTCATTATCCATTTGATTAATAGTTCATAGAACCCGAGATATTCTTATAAATATATAAAATAAACGAATAGATGCCAATAAATAATAACATGTAGATGGTCAGTCTCATACGTATTTCATTTCGATTATTCAAACAAGTAATGAAGCTGCCACCAGCGCTTAAACGCTTGTAAAGCAGTTTATTATTAATTCGTCTTAGTTTAGAAGCTAATTGAGTGTGGTGTTGTTTAAGGCAGGTTCGTGGTCATAAAAAAGTTGTATTTGTTACCAGAAACATTTGTGGTGGCCTCTCGTAAGGTGCGAGACTATTTACGTGGGTCATCAGCTTTCATAGATTATCAGCTAACTGTAGACCAAGGAAATTCATGGCCCCAGGTTACCTTGTGTAGGGCGTGACTGTGTTTAGGATATTGAGTACAACATTTTCTAAATAAAGCTGCGTCCAGTTGACAAAAAGTCAGTCCAGTCAATATTCGTCCTCAGGGGAAAGTAGGTTATTATACTTATAATTCTATGATATTAAAACATATTATCTATATTACAATAATATGATATATAACTATATATTACTTAGTACAATAAGATCATCGTAACAAGGTTATTGGACAATATTGCCATCGTTTATATTTTACTAAAGGTATAACGCCAAAGGTTTAAATGGATTGGAATCTATCCTATTCGTTCAGGTGAAGGATTAATAACAAAACAGAAAGAAGAGAAAAGAAGAGAAAGAAAAGTATCCCAACTCAACTTGTGGCATGGCGAGATAACTGTGATTGTGTCGATTTCTCCGTTACTCGTGGATTTATGCTAGGGACTCGCAATCCTAGTGCAGTGACAACGCCATCGTCCCCTGGACTCCAATACAACTTTCGGGCATGTTTTAAAGCCTATTCAACATTCCTTCATATTTCTTCTATCTGTTTCTTTATTTTGTATGTATTAATAACCCCTCGCCTGAAGAAGATGATAGGGTTTCCCATTCCCTCGAAACGTTTTGTTATGTTCCTTTTGGCAACATATAACCGATACAGATGTCCGATGTATCCTGTATATTCCTTCAAAAAAGTTAAATCGTCAATTTAACAAACTTTAACAGAAATCATCTTGTTATACTAATAAATTAATTATTATCAAGATCTGAAGGTCTAAATTGGTGTATTATATATTTGTATTACGTACTCCACCATGAGACATTCGATATAAATTTCAACGTAAAACGTTTCAATATGAAGAAAAATATAACACGAAGACTGTTACTAACACTTGATCTTAAATTTATCCGTAAAAAGAAAGAAATTGAGGCCTAAAACAATAAAAAAAAAAGTAAAACTGTAGTCGTTAACTAGCACTAGTATTTTAAAATTCCGAATTTATGAATATATATCCACTGGTGTTGTTATTTTACATTATATTATGACACTGAAATTGAATCACGTAATTTGATTACAATTCAGGAAAAGAAGTAAAGGTGGTGAGCCGGTTCAAATACCTCCTATATCGTCCCCGGCTCATGTGTTGTTTTATATTATAGGTATGTTGTGGGTGTTGGATTGTATATTGGCTGCAGAAGGCCACTGACCTGTTTGAAGCGTTTGGCTTTTTCCGTGGAGAGTGGTCCAAGGACTTCCGTATGCCGAGGTGTACAAGGTTAGGAGTATGCTCCCCCCCCACCAGATTTAAAAATTTTTTTTGGGTTTATTTATAAGATGTTTTTGGGTTGGATTTTCTGAGCTGTTTTTCCTTCCTAAGCATGTTGCGGCCTTAAGTTACGACGGCCCCTCACTGATTGAGGTCCTACGAGATGAGCTGTTTTTCTCCTAGTCCATCTCTCCATCATCGCGTGGTCGCAGAGGAAACCTTCTCTTTTTTGGACGGTCTCTGCCTGAAGGACGGAGCCACCATGATGGACATTACTATGCTAGTCAACATCTAGTGATACCCCTGCTCATATCTTTATGTTAATTTGTTATTGTTAATTGTTGTCCATTTAATATAGTTTATATTTTTGGTGTATTTAATTTTTAAAGTTAGTTTTAGATATTATTTAGTTTATATTCTTGGATTTCATTAGGAGCCCTCCCTTATCCGAAGGATTACCGGGTGGAATTGGCAATTTCTGTGTTATTCAAATTATGTTCCTCCGCTTTTCCAATTTTTGTATGCAGGTGCACCTGGCAAGAATTGGTTGTATTCGTAGGTATATACAGACCTGCAGGCACTTTTATTTTATTAATTTTTTTTTAGTTATAGTCTAATTATATACCTTTTTATTTTGACTGTGCTAGGCCTATGTTTATGTTGTCCTTAGTGAATGAACCTGAGTATACTGACGCACGGTTGTTCTTATTTTCACCTAGTTAGTTTGTGATCCGGCCATCCCGTTCGCCACCATGGGCGCGGCGCTTCGCCCTGATGGGTTTGCTGGTTGGGTGGTGCGAGCGGCGATGTACAGGTTTCAATGGTAGCAAGAGCGATGGTTAGCTGCTCTCTCAGCTGTCTCTCAGTTCTGGTATTTTGTATTGTTGGTGTGTAGGTTAGTGGTTAGGTAAGGGGGGGGAAAAAGGTTTCCAGAGTACACAACTTTTTTTTATTAGGAGCTCGCGCCTAGCAACATGGATAACCGGGGTGGAATTGGGTTTAGTGTCTTGCTTCCTGCAGACTTACCCTCTGCAGGGGAGCAAGGGACCCTGAAATTGCTTAACCGCTGAAATTTTTGATCTAACTGTAACTCTACTTCTCCCCCTATCAATGTGTTGTTTTTGTTTATATTTATTGCTTCTTGTGGTTTTGTTAGGTTGTGGGTTAGTGTATATTTGCAGGGTAGCCTTCTAATTAGGTGTGACAGGTATTAAGTTCTTCACTTGGACCCTCGTCAGTGTAAGGCCCTTTGGTGAGTTGAGTCCACCTTAGGTTACTAAGTAAATTGTTTGCGTAACGCTTTGTTGTATTATAATTTGTCGTTAATTGTTTTGGTATGGCGTTTTCCCTGGTGCCTGAACATCTGCGCAATGCCCGAGTTGGTTTTTGAGGTCCTGGGCGAGAGGACGAGAAAGCCCGAGGGAGATGTGAGGGCATTTAAGAGCTCAATTACGGGCTTTGTATAAGCGTGGGGACCGCAGCTGGAATATGCAGAAGTTCCAAATTAAAATACTGAATTATTGATTTTTGTAAAACCCGAAATGGAAAGAGTTAGAAGACGACATTAATTTTTGAGTCACATTCCCAATGTCCCGGGTCAGCAAAGGCTAAAGATTGTGCAATCTCAGCTTTTACATTGGCATAGACCAGAGATTAGTTTTTACTTATGTCAGCCTCCTAGTTTTAGACCCTAGTTGGGCTTTTTTCGGCCAGTAACAAATTAAAATCAAAGCCTTAATGAAGTTTGAGTGAGGTGGGCGGCTCGGTGAAAGAGAAAGGGGTACTATTTAACCCGCTGTCACTCCCACGAGGTTCCCACTACCATTAACTTTTGCTAACCGATCCCACCGGCTCTTTCTTTCGAGCCTTCCCAGAGATTACCTATGTCCTTTTCGATGGGTAGTGGCCCTCCCTGAAGCCGGCTGGTGAGGCTATCATCTATATTTGTGCCTTCTTTTGTTCCAGTCTTTTGGCAAACTGCCCCCATCCTTTGGGGAGTGTTTTACAACACTTCCCCAGAGTTGATGGGCTTGACAACTAATATAACTTATTCCATTTCCTTCTGAAGATAGGTTTTTAAAGCTGAAAAGAATTATCCTGGTATGACAGATGCCGATGCTTATGCAGATTTTTTAGCGCAGTTTTTCCTTAAGGCCCGCTTTTTGTATCGCTCTTCTAGACTGCCTTAAGAGAGGTGCCACTTTTGACCAGTTTCCAACGCCGAGATCTTGGGAGTTCTTTGTACCCTGCTCGAGGTTTAGGGAAGCGCATGCGGGTGGAACGCGTTGTTACCGTCCTCAGGCACCCAGACGAGACGTTTGAACCATTTTGTCCGGGAGATAAACGGGGATGTAGCCCGGTGATTTGCGCTTGAGCTTGAGCGAAACAGAGTTGGTGAATCCTTATTTTTGGAGGGCATTAAACCTGAAGAACGCTCCTCCCGTTTGAGTTTATTGTAGCTGTCCCGCCATCTCTTTGCGGATTTGGACCGCCTCGGTCCATCATCCTCTAGAGGGGGTTTTCATGCAGTGATGCGGATGATCCAAAGGGAGGCCATGTCGAGGCAATCTTCCTCACCATTGCCTCCGGGGCCGGTCCACATGCTCCGGTGCAGTCCGAGCCAGCAGCTGCTCCTTCCCGTAGGCAGGCCTCCTACCTTAGTAATGGCTGCAAGCAAGTGGGACCATATTAGACCGTTTTGTCCACTTAAATAAAAAAAAAAACTAGTAAGCTTGCGGACGAGTAAGAACCCAGACTCGTGCCCGTAAAGGGTAATTTTGAGGGCAAAAATGTACCCTAATTTTGATGGTAAAAGGGTAGCATTGGTTTTAAATACCAGAACAGAAAGAAAACAGAAAGAAATAGATCTTGGGGACAGTTATCATCGTTGCCGAGAGGGGAGGTTTCTGCTCTGGCCTTGCGCAGGGAGTAAGGGCTTGGCCCGCTCAACCCTGCCCACAACTGGATGTGGCTTGTGGGGAATGTGGTGCAGAAGGCCCTGGTTGATTCTTGGGTCAGTCCAGCGCAGCCCTGATTTCTTTGTCGTTTTTATGAAGATCTAAAATCCTCTGGGCTAATACGGCAGGTTTGAGCCTAGTTCACTTATCTGCTTGACTGCTTCACGCACTACCTTTACCTATTATCTGTAGTGCCCCAGATTCAACATTCAAAATTAATTATATTTCTCTTGGGATTGGAGCTTTTTGGTGGCTAAGGACCTGAATCTTCGGGAGCAGATTTTATCGGAAAAACTGGGCATGATTTTTGGATTTGGGCCCTCCAGTCATGTAAGTTCTTTGCTTCGCCAGCGGGTGCTCGTGTCCCTTTTTCAGATGTTGAGTCTCGTGGGACTGCTGCCTTAGAGATGGAAGAATAAGAGCTTGACATCCTCCTGAACCAACTAGGACATCTTAACCGACGGCCGAAAGAGGCCTGAGGACATGAGGCAGATTTGTTCCAGTTTTTACCTGAAGTCCTAACTGACAAACTGGGCACGAGACCAATCTCTTGGAGTACGAGATTTCGTCCCTTACAGACACCCGTGCCTGTACGTTCGCCATCCATATAAGCTTGCTTCCGCCCAAGATGAAAAATTCTGAGAAATATGATTGATTGATTTACTTAAGAGTGGGGTAAATCGAGCCATCTTGCTCAAATTTTTTCCAGTCAAAAGCGTTTCTAGTGCCGAAGACCCTGAATGGAAATGTCCAGATTGGTCCTGGTAATATACGAAAGCTCAATTGCCTCAGATAGAAATTGACTCCGTGGCCTCTCCCCCGAATTTGCATTCTGCTTTCCGACTGGTTTGGTAAAGGCCAAGTATTTTCTCCATTTTTGGATTCTATAATCCGGCCATACCATCAGAATTCCTCTAAAAACACGAAGATCTCGACCTCTCACTGCCATTTTGTGTGCCTTGGAATTTGTACCAGTTCACCCGAAGTGCCAATGGGGCTGTGGCTGTGGGTCCCAAAACACTCACCAGACTCCCTGGATCTAATCTATTCATGATGTCCAAATTTAAAGTTCGTGTTCAACTATCTGGATGACCTGCTTGTGTACAGTGAGAGTTATGAGGAGCACTTGACTCATCTAGAAGGAAGTTCTAACTAGGCTGCGAGAGTCTCCTGGCCTTACCGACTCTCGTCAATCCTGAAAAGGTGAGTTTTGCTCAGCCTGAAATATCGTTTCATTCACTTGGTTCATCTTGTCAGCTACTTTCCTCGAGGTGTTTGTATTGGCATCCATGAGAGAACCTCAGCGCAATCAGGGAGTTTCCTCCTCCTAAGGATGCCAAGGGATTGCCCGTTTTTGGTTGGGAATGATAAATTTTTAATCGTCGTTTTCCATCCCCAATCGTTGCTGAACGTGGCGGCCCCTCTTGAACTCTCTTAGGAAATAAGGGTGCCAAGTTTGAGTGGGGTGAAGCGCAACAGCGCTGCTTTTTGAGCGAGCTGAAAGAGGCAGATGATGCAGCCTCCAGTTCTTGGCTATGCCTGAATTTCGGTCGTAAAGTTCGTCTTTGCAAACTGATGCTCTCCCTCCTTAAAGTCCCGTTGCTGCTGTGTTTATGCGCAAGAAGTAGATGGTATCCCGGCAGCCCATAGCTTATGCTTCACGCACGTTAACCCACCCTCTTGTGGAGAAGAAGAGTTTGGTTCATGTTTTAATGAGCTGGAATGTTTTGGCTGTCGTGTTTGGAAATTAACAAGTTCAGGCGTTTACCTAGAACATAAAGAATTTTTGTTGGAAACCGACAACAACCAGGCACTTTCTTGGCTCCTTGCCCACGCCCTCGTCAAGCTCGGGAAGATTGGTCGCTGGGTAGGTTCCAAATTGTCTTTTCTGCCCTTAAGTTTCACAGTGCAGCAACGTGCGAGGCACCCAAAATATCAATAAGCGACCACTCTGTCACGCATGTATCACTTAACCCAACGACCACCAGAAATTTATCAGAGAAGCCGCCAATGTTTGCTGGCGTGCACCTAGACTTTCCCTCCGGCATTTTCGGACTATTGTTCCACAAAGACCCAAACTTAAGGATCCCGAGCTGACTGCTATCATCAATGAAGCTTAAAAACGGAGTGTGCCCACCCCTCCTTATTTTTCTGTACCGAGGTGCTCTATGCTGCCGTGACAAGCAGACGGAGGTAAAACCTAAGTTAGTGCTGCCAAGCAATTCTTTGTACCGATGGTCCTTTTCAGTAGTTTTTCATTCTTCCTCCTGTGGGCGGACAGATCATAGGAAATTCATAAGACCATCGCTTAAGATTAGGGATTCAGTTCATCTGGAAAGGTATTGGACCGGGGATATTGGCAGCTCGAGGTACCGTTACTTGTGAACTGTGCTCGCTAAGCAAACCCGCTCAAAAATACCAAGTTGGGTCTTTTGGTGTACATCTGAGGTGGCGGAAAAACCTTTGGAGAAGGTTTATTCATTGACTATGTTCGGGCCTCTCCCGCTTAGCAAGTTCCGGAAATAAGTTCCTACCATTGTTTGTGTGGATATGCCTTTCTCCCAAGTTTGGTTTTGGTTGTTCCCATTGCGGAGTGCTACCCTGCGCAGCTACACGGTGCAAGCACTTCGTAACCATTTTTTTCAACACTTTGGAATCCCCGCCACCTTAGTTTCTCCGATAATGGTTTCAACAGTTTGTCTCCAATATCCTTTAAAAAGAATGTGCTTTGGGCACAGGAATCCGCCATGTGACTACTTCCCCTTTCCTATCCTCAAGCCTTCTCACGCCTGAACGGTTTAATCGCAATCTTCGATCTGCTCTCATTGCACCTTTTTCATCGCGGAAAATCAGACCACCTGGGATCAACAACCTACCCTTGGATCCAATATGCCTTTAATTAACAGCCCAGCATGAAAAGTTAACACAAGGAGCGGTGACCTTATTCGAGTTATTATTTGGCCTTTCCGCCAAAAACAACCCTTTGGCGAACCTTTAGAAAATTAGCGATCTTGCTGCCACCTCCTGGTACTCCCCAATGTGAAAGCCACTTGGGAGGCAGCCAGGCGGAATCTCATTCGGCTAGGGAGGTTAGTAATAGGAGGAATGTACAACCGGGGTCGTATTGCCAATCCCCTTCTCAGGTGAGAGGGATCAGTTTACTTGCAAGGTCTCACCCAGTCCAGTTTCAGCTGTGGATAAAAGAGCTGCCTTAAACTTTGCTACAGGTGGAACTGGTCCCCACCGTATCTTGAAGTTTCTTGACTCACGTTCCGGTGACTGCCCGACTGGAGAGATCCTCAGTCCGGGACAGATTTTCTATGGAAGGCGCACATATCCCATCTGAAGCCTTGCCGGAGTCATCCGTACTGATTTCCTCTTTAGGTCTGTGCAGGAGGGTTTTAGGTCCAGAGACCTGATCAACCTCTGCTCCCTTCTTCCTGATCAAGGTTCCTGTTTTTCTTCTTTTGTACCCACGCTACTCTTGAGGATTTCTTTGCCTCCCAACTGGATTTTCTTGGTTTTTTATTCCCCCCTTCTGCAGACTTAAGGGTTTCCGGTTTAATAATTCTTCAACCGATTTGGGGGGGAGAGACATTTCGGGTTTGGTTCATCTCATTTTTTGAAGAAATTTAACAGAGGGGAGTTCCTCCTTTTGGGGGGGGGAGTCTGAGCCGGTTCGGAGATACCTAGTAGTCTCCCCGGCTCCTGTGTGTTTTATATAGTGTATGTGTGTGTGGTTTTATTGGCTTGCATGAGGCCACTGACCTTTTGAAGGCGTTTTGGCTTTTCCGGGAGAGTGGTCAAGACTCCGAGCCGTTGGTGTACAAGTTAGGAAGTAGCTCCAGATTTAAGAATTTTTTGGTTTATTTTAAATGTTTTGCGTTGGATTTCCTGAGCTGTTTTCCTTCTAACATGTGGCGGCTGAAGT
The DNA here is from genome assembly GCF_021130785.1 of Homalodisca vitripennis. NCBI lineage: Eukaryota > Metazoa > Arthropoda > Insecta > Hemiptera > Cicadellidae > Homalodisca > Homalodisca vitripennis. The sequence continues at coordinate 14,634 of NW_025786720.1, forward strand.
TTACGGCCCCTCACTGATGAGGTCCAAGAGATGAGCTGTTTTTCTCCTGTTCATCTCTCCATCATGCGTGGTCGCGAAAGCAGAGAAACCTTCTCTTTTGCGCTCTGCCTGAAGGACGGCCAACCATGATGGACATTACTGCTAGTCCAACATCTGTGATACCCTGCATCATAGTCCTTTATTTATTTGTTTAATTGTTATTGTTGCCATTTTATATTAGTTTAAAGTATTTTGTTATTTAATTTTAAGTTAGTTTTAGATATTATTTAGATTATTTCTTGGATTTCATTAGGAGCCCGCCCTTAGCCGACAGGAATACCGGGTGGAATTGGCATTTTCTTATGTTTCAAATTATGGCGTTTTTCCAATTTTTGTATGCAGGTGCCC
>NW_025786721.1:0-14754 GCF_021130785.1 Homalodisca vitripennis
AATTTTAAAAATTTAAATTTTAATTGAGGTGAATCTTCAGTGACTATATTCAGAGACAGGGTGCTCTGGACATGTAGATTAAAGAGAACACTTAATCTTTCCCATGAAAGAAGAGTTTGTGAAAGCGAGCCCAACCCTTGTACCGCACAGTGAGTGCTAGAAATATCAATTTCACATTATTGCTACTTCACATGGATATTTCCTTGCTGCGGTGCTTACACCTGTCTCGACTAAAAAGACTAATTAATGTCGAAAAACACAGCACAGGTGTGCCATGCCCCTAAAATGGCATGGCAGTGTTTAACTAATCACAGGATCAACCTAATTTTCAAGTTCTAATCACTCATAACGCAGGAATCAGACAACTACTACTTTACATCCTCGATTCATGACTACAGCCCTACGTCCAAAACTTCAGATGCTGAGGTTTTGGTTTTGAAATGTAAATGTGTGTGTGTGTGTGTGTGTGTGTGTGTGTGTGGTGTGTTGTGGTGGTGGTGGGGTTTGTGGTGTGTTTTGGGCTGTCCCCCCCCCAACCAAAAAAACGTTCAAAAACCCTTTGTTATTCGCGTGTGTCAAGTATGAGATCTATCCCACTACACTCTAAAGCTCCACGACTAAACAAATCCGGTTACGCCTTACATTAGATTAAATACGCTTTTCATAGTTTTCCTCCTAAGGGTTAAATTACACTCTAAAACCAATTTGTATTAATTGGGTCCTTCTAGAGGTGTAATCAAAACCCAAACCCAAAAATGCAATTTTATTTATGGAAATGGACCCCAATTTAAATTTCCCAATTATATACTTTATTTTTAAATAACTTAAAGTAAGTAAAATATCAAAATGATGGTTGTATTAGTTATAATGTTTAGGAATACTAAATTATTACTAAACCTAGTAAACAAAACGTAACATTTCCAGTAAAACCGTAACATTGGCCCGGGTTTGTATTCCACGTATTAAAAGGTTCCTTCATTTTTGCTGACCGCAGGGGAATGCCGCATATTACGTTTGTATTTCCCAGTAACATTCATATATACAGAACACTTGATCCAGATGAAAAAACGTTTATCTGAGTTTTTAATTAGGCCCCCGGATTTAATATTCTTTTAAAGTTAAAAAAATATTGTATATGCTTTATAATAAGATCGATAAAGAAAGAAACAAGCAACAGACTCAAAATTAGGACATTGTAACGTGAATAAATTCTAGTCACGGGGAAAGTAAACGCTTTCTCTAAAAGTAATACTCTTGGGAAGAAGTGCCCTGTCTAAGTACTATCTCCAAGCTAAGGAAAAGCACTCACTGTGAAGTTCCTAATTCTTTTCTAAGGGGGTTTAATATAATGCTGCCCTGCAAAATAAGGGATCATTTTCAGTTTAAACTTTTTAAAATTTTAAAATTAAAATAGAATTAATGTTGATAACTATAATACAAATTTGGTACTCTATGTTGTGAACATTTAACCATTTAAACTTTAGCACGTCACGTTTATAAAAACCTAGTCCAAATATATGGGTTGGAAACAGGACGCCTTAGGTAAATAGGTTGCTTAAGGTAATTTTCATTCCATGATCAAAGAGTTAGGAATAAAAAAACTAATCCTTATTTCTATCTAATAAAGAATTAGGGAATACAAAGTTAAATTGTATTATTTTTTATCTTAATTGTTAAAAAAAACTATGTATATAAGACTTTTTGAGAAGACATTATAATACATAAAAACAAATGTGTCACAATGCCTAGTTGTTATAAAGAAAAATAATTTGCATTTTATGACCACCAATTTATTAAATTATTTTCGAATAAACTCTTATTTTCCATTGTTTGATTTTCTGACAATATTTCCTCCAAACCCCCAAAATTAATCTTCAAAAATTACAGAATGAAACTAATTTTATCGAAAACATATTTCAATGTAAGTACGAAATAGAATTATTTTTAAATATTTCATTGTTAACTGAATTATAATAAAACAGAAGATTAAAAAGTTTTTCCTGATATTTTTTATTGTTTGTTCACAAATTAATTCTAAAACTACTGAACCGATTTTTGTTTGATATTTTAATGGAAATGGGCTGCCCCTGTGGTCTCAGAAAATGTTGTGTCATACATAAACATCTTTATCCAATAGTCTTTCCGGCTTAGATGGAAGAAGTAGTTAGAATTTTTAAAACAACTAAAATATAATTTATTTAATTTCATGGGATTTACATTTTTTCATTATCATTGAAACCATTACAAATCATAAAAAAGTGTATAAAGAGAAGGCATAGGAAATGTTATAGGCATGAAAGAGCAGTTTATATTTCTTTCTCTACATTTGTGAATTTTTAAATTTATATTTTTATCGAACATATATAAAAATGGGTCCGCTATAATGGCCTATCCTAGGTCGAAAGATATTTAAAACCTAAATGAATAAAAACGTATAATGCAGGTTTGCTGTTTTCTTAATATCACAACAGCTATTTCAGGAACATCGTTTAAAATAACCCTATTTTTGAATTAGAAAAATTAAAGTATTGTAAAACATACTTCGTAATTTCATCGGATTATTTTCTAGGAGCATCCTAACATTGTCCACAAATATGTTGTATAACAATACACGTACGAAATAAATAAAACATGCTGAGAAAGCAAAGGGAATGCAATATCAGGAATCAGTTTTTCAGATGTTAAACTTATGTAGGACCAAAACCAACTCATTATTTTCCAAATAAGTTCAAAAATAAACGAGTTTATTTTTTAGAATGTACAATTTAAACCAGATTTTTAAAGGTATTATCGAATGTTGAGTAAAAGTAACAGAAACTTAGATCTATAAACTATACCAAAGTAAAATCTATTCGTCTGTTTGGCATAACATTTTCCTACTGTGTTATGGCGCGAGAATATAAAAACAAAAAGTTCAAAACCTTTTACTGTGCATCAGTATCTGATTTTGCTTTAGAGCGAGCTCGTTTTCGAAGTTTTGTCACGAATTGTTTATAAAAAAAGCTTTTAGCTTTCCTAAAGAAAAAAATTCATTATGCGTTCATTGGTATAGTATAAGAAGTTGAGATTTTAAAAAGTATATTTAGATGTTAAGCCCTAGATAAAAGTGTATTTAGAAACAATGCGATCATGGTGGCCCAAAGTTTGAAACAAAAAATTTAATACCTCGACTGACTTCCAGAGCGCCCACCAACTCCACAATTACTATCAATGGCCACAGAGTAATATTTAAAGTGACGATGTAAGTACTAACCACTTTTCAAAGAGACCGAATATTTCCCACAATTTAAATTTATACTACCAAGCAACATGTATTCAATTTACTTAAGAAAATTGGGATAAATACATATAAACATTAGTGAAAGAACCGTAATGATTTTTGAATGGAAAATGCCCATTGTACCCTCCCCATGGCTCTTTACACCCCCCACGCTCCCTTAGTTCTCTTACTGAGCGGATGCCACTCGCCATTAATAGAACATTTTTCTACAATAAAACTGGCCAAATCCGCATACAAAAAAGTTCTCGACCTCGCACGTGAATGGAACATTTGATTAAATAAGCCATAACAACCTTTATCTGTAGTCTACGGCGAAAATAAAGTTCTTTATTTTTAAACAAGTCAGAGACTAACACAAATCAGGACAGAACAAAGAAACCGTCTCTATTTGACATAAATTGGTTCTTCTATTCAGCGTGTAATTGCGAACACTTTGACAGCTCAATCGACCCTAAAAACCAATCAGACTGTTACATTTGGCTTACATCATACTCTTTCAAAATTGAACAGTTAGGCTACTTTTGAATTGACTGTATCTATATTTAATCACTTTTTAACTGTAAACCTATTCATTTTGTTGTAAAGATCTTCAAAATTTTTATCTTCCTAGTAATCAAAAATTGTAAGTGAAAAAAAGTTTTTTATCGAATTCAGTTTGGTCGGAAGAAACCTCTACAAAATTAAGTACATGCTGATATGATATTAAAGACTTAGGAATATTGTATCAAAACGTCCCACGTTCTGTTAACAAATAATAAATAAAATTAATTACATTCTTCATTCTAATAATGTAGTAAAATGAAGAACTAAAACTTACACTAAATATACTCAAATGTATATAGTTGGCAATGAAATTGGAATATTTATTTTATCTTAAGCTAATGTATATCATTAAATCCACCCATAATTGGATCCTGGATGTTTGTCCGCCCATTGTGCGACCTGAAAAAACTTATTTCAATTCGAATCATTGGTTAAATTAACCTACAATACTTATTAATTCATACGGAATCTATATTTTTTTCCCAAAACTTTTACATTTTTCTTTATTAAAAGTATATTCGTCCAAATAAACTGATAGGAAGACAGGAGCACTTTGATAGCAGTATGGAATAATATTTGGTTTTCTTCAGATTTAATTAATTTCGCCGGTAATAAACATCAATTCTTTAGGAACTCTTTCCTGAACCTTTTTTGGTTATTAAGCGTTGGGTCAGTTATACCGATTTTTTATTTCTTTACTTAGACTTTATTTTAAGCCTTCCTTTACACTCTCTTATTACAACCCACGCTACTCTTACATCTTTACCAACTTACCGCCCACACTTACCGAATTACCACTTTACCACCTCTTCCAGTACGGGAACATATTATAAAATTACCTCTCCCAAAAATGTTTTTTCAGGGTTGAATCTCACTATTGAATGAATTCAAACTAATTTAGGAAATAGGTAACGTGTCATATGAGAAAGGGTTCATTTCTATAAAGCCCACCACAACACCACACACGCACTCCTCTCTTCCACCACAATACATCAGCGCGAACAATACAGATACACCAGTACACTTTGTTTTAGTTATAAGAGCGATCAAAAATTGTTTTCTAAACTAATAAACACTTTATATTAAAAAAGATGCACAAGTTTCCATGAGAATTCAATAAAAAAACTCAGTAAAACTTAATAGAAATTTTTAATATAAATAAACACCAATAATATACAACGCCAAAAGCTATTTTTTTTGATTTTTTTTTTACTTTTAATATATTCCTCAAATTATTTCGTATTTATAACCCATCAAAAGTTCACATATCCATGCCATAAGATAAACAATCAATCAAATCATCCATAATTGTGTTCCCCCCCCCTCAAGTTTCTCAGTGCTAATATTTTCAACACAAACCCCCCCCCTCAAAAAAAAAATCTTCATTAAATTTCAAAAAAAGAATAATATTCTTCAAATATAAAATGAAAACAAACAATAAAATAAGAACATTCTATCTCAAAATAAAATCAAACAAATTAAGGTAATAATTAATAATTAATAGTAAGCACAAAGACAATGTCCAACCTGTTAAACTCAAGTTGTATCAAATACAAAGTACTTATTTTCCTTGTAAATTTCCAATTTACAAGAGTTATTAAATTATCCAGAATAATCTGCTTGGCTTAGAATTTTAAATTAGGATCTTGTAAAAATTTAATATAAAATCTCAGAACATATAATAAATTTTCTTAATCAGTAGGCTATTCCTGATTTAACCAACTTTAACAGGAAAATATCATACAAAGCAATTTTTCTATTTAAATGTTAAATTCTAACTTTCACAGTACCTCACACCTCACCTGAAGACTTCACCAACTAACAAAAATATAACTGTTATATATCAATTAATTTAATCTTCAAACTTTAAATTATTGTAAAAGAATTTTTAATCTTAAACTCAACTTTCCAACCTAAAAAAAAAAAAAAAAAAGAAAAATCGATACGGCAAGAGTAGGCTATCACATCTACACGAACTTCTCTCTCTGAGCACACAGCAAAGACTCTCCGTAAAATATACTTAAATCCACCGTAAGGATCTAGAAGTCCTCCCACCATCTAATCAACCTAACATTGGCCAATCAAAATTGAGCAAACACAATGTCTGAACCTGGAATGGTAACCGTATCCAACCCAGACCAGTTACCTATGCTCAATACCTAGAGACAAAAGGAAGCTTCTAGCAATTCCTCGAACCTCGAATCGACAAGAAATTCATGCACCTGCTCAAAGGATCACAATTCTTCACAATTCCACTTATTATTAATAAATTTACCAATTTCTCTTAATCTAAATATTAAAATATTCCTATAAAACTAATTAAATGAAGTATAGGAAGCCATCCTATAGATAATCGAACCTCCTATTTAACGCTAAAGAAAATTTTTACATTGTCATATCTTTATTTTGTAACCCATGAAGTGAAAAATTATATTTCTTCATTATTTTTGATACGGTTTGCCTTAACAAATCACAGAACGACCTTATTATCATTTTAGGGGTACTTATATACGTCATTATTTTTACGTATAAAGTTGGTTTGTCTTATTATGGGTAGATTATGAAAGACAGGCTACAATTGTACAGTAAATTTAGTGTTTCACATCTGCAAAACTACTAGGAAATATAGGGTTTTCAAATTACCACCTTGGTTCCTGGAAACATATATATACGTGAACAAATAACGAAGGATAATTGAAAACAAAACTCATCATTTTAAAAGAGCGTGTAAGTGGTCCAAACGCTTTGGACAGTTACATTAAACGAAGTTCCTTCACTGTCTTGCTCTAATTCAAAAAAGATTTTATAGCTTATAGCTCCGTACAATCTAAATGGCCCGAATTATATATGGCAATGTTGGATATTATTGAGCTAAAAGTTTTCCTAATTCCTCAATTTTTTTAGTTTCCTTCTACTGTATAAATTTCAGGATCAGAAATATTTATTTGCCATGAAACAGGAAATTTGGGATGGGCAACCACTTGTACCAAAGGAAATTGTAGTCATTTTCACAAAATGTCACACTATTATAATGAACCAAAACATCATTACTATGAACTTAAAACTGCCCTTATATCTTCTTTTGTCTATATCTCTTAATAAAGTTGTTGCTGTTTTACTCGATAGGTAATTTAAAAAATTATAGCAAAGATTGCGTATATTTTCTGCACTGTTTACTTATCTCATAAAAACCACGAAACATAATTTGTGCGGGAACTGGTACCCAAGCTCTCTTCATCAGAAACCATATACCTAAACATCATGAGGTTAGTGAAGAACAAATCGACGATAATCAAGCTCTGAATAAATCATTTTAATCGGATAGCAATATGACTACTGACCTTAAGCCTGTTATCCTTTTCCAGTGCTTTCGGAAATATTAACGTAAAAATAACACATGCATACTGAAACAAGTCGTTAAACCATGATCTTCCCCGGACACGATGTAGGTTGAATCACAAACTTAGTAGGAGTATCTGTGCCTTCAAGACCATTCTCGAGAGTCAGTAGTAAAGTACCAAAACATGTAAAAGGGCAGGGAAGGAAGAACAATAATAATCTACAAACTAATAAAAATCATTGGAAACTGCTAGCTTCGCCCCACCAACTAGTCACCTAATGGTTTTCTCAAAAAATAAATTCAATGAAATGCATCAAAGAGTTAAATCCTAATGGGAACAGATGTCTGTCAATGCTTTGTCTTCCGTTCTATCTATCTGGCATGCTACTTTATACAAATACTATTTTTTATATTGAAGACTTGTTTAAACTAAAGGACTATAATATTATTATACACATTTCTGAACATTCGTTTAGTATGTAATAAATTAAAATACTATGCCAATTACAAGAACTGTTTACTGCCGTTTTCCAACTTTTACTTCCAAACTTCATGAAATAAAAAACAAAAAACGGGTTTTTATGGATTTGTTCTAACACAAACTAATTTTCAATACACTTATGTTATTGCTACTTTAATCAACGAAATCCAAAATACTTTGGGAAAAGTAAACCCATTAATTCAATTAATATGCTAATAGTCTATCACTGAAAACTAAGCCTTCATTAACGAATGGAAAAAACGAGAGACGGTATCTAAATGCCGGCGTTATCCCACACCTAGAGAGATGTGATGTAGACTGTTCTAGAACTGGTCAAATGTTAAAATAATCAATTCCTTTTTTCCTGAATATTTTTTGAAAAGTACAACTTATAATACTTTATTTCAACATCTCTAGTTACTTAAAGCCGCGTTTTACAAACCGGGAGTTGCAAACCGAAAATTGCCAACTTGGGCGAGGCTAGTTACACATAGAAGCCATAATTTGGACTTGCAACGCAGTGCATTGCTCGCTTTTACTTTTTGTCTACAAGCAAATCCGAACAGGGACACGTAACAAAATAGTGTACAAAATTTCGAGTGCAAGATGGTGTACTTTTTTGCAGCGCATGTCATTTTTTGGGTAAAAAAAAAAAGACCAAGAAGATACAAGGTTTATGGGAGAACTAAGATGCGATGGCAGTATTAAAACTTTCTTTGAATGTTTAATAACGTTTAAAATGTAGGTATTGAGCATATAATTAGCAAGAAAGACACCACTGGTGCCAATAACAAGCGGGCAGTGGCGTTAGTTGCTCACTCAATGGGGGCTGCAACTTGCCTTGCCGACCGGAGTTGGAAATACCTTTTAAACTTTACCGATTTCTATCATAAACCAAAACTTTTTGCCCCCTCGTAAAATCTGCTATGACGACCATAAGTTGCAAAGGGTTTGAAGCATTCTTTTAAAAATTGCAGATAGTTTTTAAAAAAGTCGGGAGACCGCGAAGTTCAAGGGGCCCGAGTTATATGGTTATTCAACAGTTTTTAAACTCCTCGATGTAGTATGGTACCAATATTTTTAACAAAAACCAAAAGCCCCAAAAAATGGAAAAAAAAAAATTAAAAACCCCCCAATAAAAAAAAACCCACAAAGCCCCAAAAAAAACCCCCTTTTTACTTTTAAAAAATTAAAAAAAAGGGAAACCCAAAATTTGCCCCCCCCCCAAAAAAAAACTTTTTGGGGGAAATTTCCCCCGGAAAATCTCTGACGAACTTTCGTTTTTTCCCAACTTAAAAAAAAAACCTTTTCCCCACGACCCAGACCGATTTTTGGTAGTCCCATGGGTTACAGTTTAAGGCTAAAAATTTCCCTCCAAAAACCTGAAAGGCTATAGATTTTAAAAAAAAAGGGGAAAAACCCGTGGATGAGAAAAAAAGTCTTTATTAAACCAAAAAAATTTTTTAAAGGTTTAAATTTTTAAAAATTTTTTAAAATTACAAAAAAAAAAAGAGAAGTTTTTTTTGCTCGGGGTTTGTTTACCAGAAAAAAAAAGGGCCCGAAAAAAAACACCACCACCCCCGCGAAAAAATTAAAAAACGCAAAAAAGGGTTTTTCCCGAAAGGGGGTCTTTTCTTTTTCCCTCCTGAGCGCAACAAAATTTTTTTTTATCGCAAAAAAAAAATTTTTTTCCCCCAAAAAAATTCCCCCCCACGTTAAGGTGGACCTACAAAGACTGCAATAACCCCCCCCGACTTTAAAAAAGGCGGGCTTTAATACAAAAAAAATTTAAAAAACCCCAAGGGGTTTTACTTTTTTTTTAAATCCCGAAAAAAGCTTTAAAATTTTTAAAAATTTTGGGGTTTTTTGGGGGGGTAAAAAAATTTAAATTTAAAAAAAAAGTAATCAAAAAAGAAATTTTACTACGAAAAAAAAAAAAACCCATAAAAAAAAAAATTTAAAAAACAAAAAACTTTATTTTTTGGCAGAACGAAATCTGTTTAAAAAAAATTTTCATAAAATACTCATTACTGGGGAAACCCTTTAAAAAATTCCCCCAAAAACAAAAAAAATTTTTAAAAAGGTTTTTAATTATTTTTTTAAAAATTTTTAAAATTCTATTTTATTTAATTAACAATAACTTTTTTTCCCTTTTTTTTTGTTTTCCCCCTTTTCCCCCTTCCCCAGTTTTTAAAGGGAGATTTACATTGTTACCCCCTTTTTATTTTAACATGCGGGGTTTCCCCAAATTCCAGTAAAAGTAGAAATCTATTTTTTAAATGGTTTTTTTAGCAATTAATTTTAAATTTTATTTCAATAGTTTAATTTTTTTTTTTTTTTGAGACAAAATTTTTTTCGACTTTACTGATAAAAATATGATTTTTTTAAACGTGCAAAAAAAAACGGGGGCGTTTTTGGGGGGTTGTTACTTGGGGGGCCCCCGGGGCAAAGGGGAAATTTTTTTCCTTGCAAGTGGCCCGGCCTCCCCAGCCAATATCTTTGGGTTTTAAAAAAAAGGCCCCTCAAAGGGGCCTTTTTGGCCTTTCCGACTTGGAAAGGGTTTTTAAAGCCTTAACGGGGGCCGGTAAAAAAAAACTTTTTTTTAATTTTTTGACTTAGGTAAAATGCCTTTTTTAAAAATTTTTTTTAAATTTTTTGGACTTTTTTTCCCTAGTTAGCCGTTATTTTACTCCCCTAGAAGATAAAATTTAAAAACATCTCGAAATATGGAAAATAAAAATTTTTTGTAAAAGCACAAAAAACACAAAAAAAAATTTCAAAAAATCCTGTTCCCTTCACCCCTATCAAATAATTCCTAATCTTAAAAAAAAAAATTTTCCCCTTAAAAAAAATTTTCCAGAACCCCCCCTTGTTTTTTTTTTCCCCCCTTTTCCTAACACAAAAATTAAACGAGGGGCCCTTTCTTTAAATAAAAAAATTAAACACAAAATTTTTCCCCGGGGAAATTGTTAAAAAGATCTGGTTATAAACAAAAATTTATTTTTTTGGTTTGGATAAAAAAAAAAAATGGGGGAAAGTTAATTTTTTACTAAATTTCAAACCTTATTAAAAAAATTTTTTTTTACTGCCTTTAAAAACCTAATAGTATATTTAGGTTTTCGTTTTTAATAAAAACATTTAAATTCCCCCCAAAAAAAACCTTTTTTGTAGCAAAAACGGGTTTATTTTAAAAAAAATAACAAGAAAAAGAATTTTAAGCTCCTTTAGAAAATGTAAAATTTTTTTTCACGTTTAAAAAAACGAAGCTTTTTAAAAAAACCTGGCTTTTTTACCCAATATCGGGGGAAAAAACAAACCTCTAAAAAGTTCACCAAAATTTTTTTTGGGGGCCCCCCCCCCCCATGACGAGTTCCACCCCCTTTTAAAATTTTCCCCCAAACCCAAACACCTTTGTTTCCCCAAAAATAGGGGCCCCCCCCTATAACAAAAAATTTTCATTTTTTTTTAACGCACAAGCCCCCTTTTTTTTTAACCCTTCATCTCGAAAAAAAGTGCAAATAATTGTACGGTAAAATATATGGCCTTCGCTCGCCCCTTTTATTTCCCAAAAACTGCCCCCCCCAAATACCAAAATTTAAAAATTTTTTTTCCAAAAAAATTTTAAAAAATTTTAAAATTTTGGGGGTTAAAACCCCTTTTTCCAAAAAGCATATAGGTAGTTTTGGGAAAAAGAAAACCCCCCGGGGGGACTTGAAACACATTTCCTTTAAAATTTGCCCCCCAAAAAAACATTTAAAACCCTTAAATTTTTTTAAAATTTCCAAAAATGTCGTAAAGATTTTTTAAAAAAAATTGGGGAACCAAACATGAAAACCCCCTAAAAAATTCGTTTCCTTAAACTTTTCTAAAAAGGGGGGAAATTTTAAAAACCCTTCCCCCAAAAAACCTCTAACGACAAAAATTTTGTATTTTTTTATTCTTTTTTAAAAATTTATAAAAAACCCAAAACAATTAACGTATTTTTGTCTAAAAAAAAAAAAAACTCAAATTTTAATTTTTAAAGGGGGTTTTTAAAGGATAAGCGGGAGGGCTTTACAATACATATTTTCCCTAAATATTAAAAAACAAATAAAAATAAAACCCCTTTCCCTTTTGTTTTAGAAAAACTTTTTAAAAAAATTTTTTAAAACAGTATATTAGAATTTTTTTAAAATTTCTGATTGAAAAAAAGAATATTAAATTTTGGGGTTTTTTAAAATTTAAGGGGTATTAATAAAATAAAGAGGGTTAAAATTTTTTTTACTAGAAAAAAATTTTTTTTCATTAATAAAATTTTCAACAAAAAAATTTTTACACCCCCCCTTTTCTAAAATGTTTTTTTTTTCCCTTTTTTTCTTCATTTTTTTCGATTTCCCCATAATAATTGGGTTGTTTTAAAAACTCCACAATTTCCCCTTTTCCGGGGAAAATTTAAAACCCCCTGTAAAACCAAAAATCTTTTTTTTCCCCCTTTACAGTCCGCGGGTTTTTATCGCTTTTAAAAATTAAAAAACTAGCGGGGGGGGCCCCCCCGGGCCGCATATTTTTCCCCTTTTAAAAGAACCTCAAAAATTTTAAGCAAAAAAAAAAACCCAAAATTGGGGGAAAAAATTTTTTTTTTTTTAAAAAAAAACAAAAATCAAAAAAAACAAATCAAAAAGGATATTTTTGATGTCACTAAAATTTTTAACTAATTTTGTGGAAAATTTGGGTTTACAATTAAAATTCATTCAAAAAAGGATAATCCCAAAATCTTCTCAAAACTTATATTTCTTTTAGGAAAGGATACCCTTTTTTTTTTTTTAAAAAATGTGTATACAAAGATTGAAAAATTTTAAAAACTGACCCTTTTAAGGCAAAAGGGGGGTTTTTAAAAAGAATATTTTTAAAAAAACAAGTTTCTTTTTAAAAACGGTACATCTTTCACATGGGGTTTTGAAAAACTTTTTTAATTTTTTTTTATGTTAAAAAAGTATTCCCTAAAAAAAAATTTTAAAATTTAAATACGGGTAAAAATTTTAAAAGTCGGGGAAAAACCCAAAATACCCCTTTTAAAAATTTTAAAAAAAAAAAATTTTAAACCCCCTTACAATCGGATAGAGATTGGGAAAACCCCTTTTTTGGAAACCCTTTTTTTTTAAAATTCACCCCAAACGGGGGCCTTTTGGGCCGGGGAAAAGTGAATATTTTTAAGGGGGAAACCTATCCCTTTTGGGGATACAAAATTTTAAAAGGGGAATAGCTTACTAATTGAATGCCACAAACCGCATTTTTCCAAGGGGAATTATTTATCAAAAATTTGAGCTTTTTTAGAATTAAAAATTTACTGATGTTCAACAATGTAATTTTAACATGGTTCTTGCCACAAAATGTTTACACTAATTTTTTTAGCATTTTTTTAAATTTCAATTAAATAAAACAAAAATTTCATTTTAAGCTGGTTCTATTAGCACAAATTTGCCAGTTTTTAAAATTTCAGTACAATTATGGAAATACTTTTTGTTATTGATTTCTTATTACAAATAAAAAATAATGTATGCGTTAGAAAAGTCTTACAACAAAAGTTTTACCTGCATTTGGTGTCAAAGCAAATTTTTTTGAAAATGTGTTTCCCCTTTTAAAGGTTTGACAATGAGCCAATCTTGTGTAAAATGATTCGACAGAGTTTTCCCCAACATTTCTTCAGTTATCAAAGCAATCTCCTCTATAAACCTGTTTCTTAGGTCTTCCAAATTATGAGGCTTTCTTCTATAAACATTGGATTTTAAATGACCCCCTTGGGAAAAAATCGATTGGTGACAAATCCCCGGGGAAACTTGGAGGCCATTCGATTTCTCCCCCTTGGCCAATCCATTTTTTGAGGAAACCTTAAATCCAAAAAACTCTCTTACCTGTCCCCCCATAATGGGGTGGAAACACCATCCTGGGTGAAACCATACATTAAACAAAGTATTCTCCTGATGCAATTTGAAAAGCCCGGGATTTTTTCATTTTGGAGCATATTGTAGTAAAGTTCGGCATTTTAAAATTTCCCTTGATGAAAAAGGGTCCAACAATTTTGTTACCTAAAAAATTCCCCACCATACGTTCAGTTTTTGTGGTTTTTCGGGGAATGGGGCTCAGTAATCCAATGTGGGTTTTCACTAGCCCAGTAACGGCAATTGTGCCTGATAACATTGCCCTTTAGGAAAAAAATTGCCTCATCAGAAAATAGTATGTTGGTCAGAAAATCTCTATTGTCATCACATTTGCGCATCACAAGTTCACAAAACTCAACTCTTCTGTCGTAATCATCCTCACTTAACTGTTGGACTAAATGAACTTTAAATGGTTTGTATTTATTAATTTTCAAAATCTTACTCACAGACATAGGGTGCATATCATGTTGCTGTGCAGCTTTCTGAGCGATGTATGTGGGTCTTCAATAAATGTTTGCAAAACATCTAGTGCATGTTCTTCATCTGTTGCAGATTGTATCCTACCCGACTTTGGCCGATTACGTACACTCCCTGTCATTTCAAAACGCTCAATCGTTTTTGATATTGTTGAAACACTTATGGGATTCCTTTCTGGGAAAGTGTCATTAAACAAATTACAAACTTCCCGATAAGATCTTTGACGATCGCCATATCCTCGCATCATCAACAGAGTAATTCGTTCTCTTTCAGACAATTCCATTAAAATGCCAAATAAAAACTGAACTACTGTAATTAGATAACTTGTTGACAGCAATGCTTCAGAGACACTGATTAACTCGACAGGAATGATATGACCTTTGTCCATTTGTAATTCCCAAGCTTAGACCTGTCTAGTGAAAGCTCCATGCTCAACAAACTGAAACCTGTAGACCAGATGATTAATAACACAATAATGTTTCTCATAGGCTAGTGACCTTTGTCTCTTTAAACCTTCCTGCTGACTGGAAAACACCAAGTACAGATTCATAAGTAATCAGAGAAAGTGACTCATAAGTTTTATTCATTGTAATAAAAACTGGTAAATTTGTACTAATGAAACCAGCTTAAAAATAAATTGTTTATTTTATTTTAATTGAACATTTAAAAAATGCTAAAAATTTTTTGTAACACATTTTTTGGCAAAAACCAGTTA
>NW_025786722.1:0-12283 GCF_021130785.1 Homalodisca vitripennis
AGCTTAAGTTTTTTACAGTACGATTATTGTTTTGAAATATGTAATTTTTGTTGTTGTTAAATACGTAAATAATATATGTAAAATAATAGATAATATATAAGTAAGTATTTTACACATTTTTAACGATATATGTTTGAAACATATAACTACGATATATGTAATATTTCAACTAATTAGGCCATTTCATTGAAAAGTTTTTTTCAGTACTTATCCCTTACAAATTATTTAACCAGCAACATGATAATTGGATGTTAAATTTTACAATATCTCGATTTGCCGGCCTAGTAGAACATTTTCTGGAATCGCGTCACATTTTATTACTAGAATGTTACAATAAAAGAATAACATTCCAATAAATGATATAATTTGTACTCGAAAAATAGGAATAAACAAAAGCTTATCATAGGACTCGACGGAATCGAACGGTTATTTAAGAGTTACCACAAAGACGGACAAACAAACAGATAGAGAAACTCTATGATCTTTTGGTCCCAAGATAACGATGAAAAAACCTATATTTTCCCAAGACTTCGTCCGTTCACTCTTATAAAAATATCCTAGAGATAAGTCTGTACATTCATATACAGAAGGCAGAAGTGACAGTGTATGGGGGTTCATAAGGCAGATTGTAAGCTGGATGCTCTGGTGGATATTTTTGCATCGCTTCAGATGAGAATAACTCTCATTTTGTCTATATATGAAGCTTTGATTACTTTGATTTATTTAGAATCTAATGTACATTTTCATTCTGCTAGAGGTTATGAGTCTGATGTTGTTTTCATTATAAACGAAAGGCCTCATAATTATTATTTTATTAATTTTTAAAATTAATAAATAATTCCGCTTAAAGTAAACTGTTTATACACTTCTGTGTGAAAAGCCAGGCGCAACCATTCACCAAGCTGTCGTATGTTAAATATGACTCATATTGGTAGTCTGTCTAAGGTGCGACACATGCTCATCACACATGTTGCGTAGACAGTGTATAGCATTTCATTTGCATTTACCAAAGTGACGTAGTCCAAATGTGAGGCTTATGTTTATATTTCTTGGAATAGACAATATATTTCCTATTTTTAAGTAGGTGGAGATATTACTGCCAAACATTGAATTCTTACTAAGACATAGATTCATACTCTGCGTTTAGTAGATAATGTATCTTATTTTTTTAAAGAGCCAGACGTCTCATCGTCTGTAACATTGCAATTTCATTCCTGGAGTATCCTCAGATACAGGCTGGAATAGATAATCTTCACTCATTTCATAGAAAGATATAGACACAACTATGTAATTGTAATCGAAAAAGGGTCAGAATACGCTCTCTTTGAAACATTGTACATTGAATTTTATGAATAATACTTGTATAACTTTTCTCTTGGTGCAGAGAAAAATGGACGCCGTTATGTAGAAAGGGAAAATGTCACTGAAACAAATCCCAGCTATTGAAGTATAATGCATATTAGTCTAACAAAAGAAGTGATTGTAAAGTTTTTCTTGAGAAAGGATACATAAGGTAATGTCCAGATATTCGTTTTATTTTACATACATTAAACTTCCTAAAGTATAGTTTATTTTTACCTGAGCAAGTGGGCCTTTAAATTTTTTTACTTTATTTGTTTTTTTTATCGAGTACAGAAAGTAGTAAACGCCAAAAAGTCAAAATTAAAATTTCAATATTTATGTTATACAACGTCTGAAGTATGTTTTATTTATAGTATAGTTTTTGCGGTCTTAGTATTTACACCATTGCATTTTCTGTCAGAAATAGACAATACTGCACAGCCGGAGAACCTAACACTGCTGGCTGCCGCAGGCCCAACCCGACTTCCTGACTACCCTGTCATATTGTGTCCAAAGCCTCTCAAAATGGCATGAATGTGGCAAATTTAAAGTTGTGAAATGATTATTTATAAGTCCTTTAACATGAAATGTCTCTTTTAATTACTTCTTTTTTTTATATGTTTTCTAGAAAGCCTTGTATTGTAAAGATTTAATGTTTTTTTATGTTGATGTAATTCTGAAATTAAACACCAAATAATAAAAATTGTATATTTAACAAAATAGTCTGTATATTAGTCTGTAATACACAGTGGATAACTGCCCACTTGTCTGACGAGAAATGGCCCATAACCCCGAAGTGATGGCGGCGGTGGGCTTTATAGTCGGCTGGTCGATAACACCAGGATATGGGACAGTTTAGATCATATTTTATCTGCAAACAAGGAAATGCGAGATTAAAACAACATTATTATACAACTGGGGCTTTGCTTTCATGCATAACATAACGCTCAGTCCTTTAAAGAAAGAATGTTTGTATTTAATAAACTAAAATTGGAACTAACGTAGTTCCAACCACTTTTTAATCAGTGCAGGGCTGTTTATTTGTTTGCAAGAGCTGTTACTATAAAGGTTTCGATAGTAATATAGACAAGTTGTTGCGAAGAAATTTAATACTATGTAAATTGATAAAACGAATTTCCTTGATATTTTATTTTTAAATTAC
The DNA here is from genome assembly GCF_021130785.1 of Homalodisca vitripennis. NCBI lineage: Eukaryota > Metazoa > Arthropoda > Insecta > Hemiptera > Cicadellidae > Homalodisca > Homalodisca vitripennis. The sequence continues at coordinate 2,504 of NW_025786722.1, forward strand.
AGGCAAAAATAAAATGGTATTTCTCGTCTCTTTTGGAATTACTTACTAAGCTCAGATGATACATTAAAGCAAATTCAAACATGCAGATTGGTCCCCATACGTTTGTCAAAGCATTTGTATAAAACTGTAAGTTGTGTTTGTCTCTCTGTTGTAATTACACACTAGGCTCAAGTGAAGGTTGCTCGTATGCGTTGTCGTGGTATTCGTATGAAACTGATAGCTATATTTTACGATTCGGTAGGCATTAACAAACCAAACTCAATATTGTAAGTTGCTCGTATACATTGTCACTAACTTGTATTAAACTGTTTTGTTGTTTTTCTCTCTGTTGTAATTACACACTAGGCTCAAGTGAAGGTTGCTCGTAAAGCGTTGTCGTGGTATTCGTATGAAACTGATAGCTATATTTTACGTTTCGGGAGGCATTATACAAACCAAACTCAATATTGTAAGTTGCTCATATACATTGTCGCTATACTTGTATTTAAACTGCTAGTTGTTTTTCTCTCTGTTGTAATTACACACTAGGCTCAAGTGAAGGTTGCTCATATGCGTTGTCGTGGTATTCGTATGAAACTGATAGCTATATTTTACGTTTCGGTAGGCATTATACAAACCAAACTCAATATTGTAAGTTGCTCGAATACATTGTCACTATACTTGTATTAAACTGTTAGTTTTTTTCTCTCTGTTGTAATTACACACTAGGCTCAAGTGAAGGTTGCTCGTATGCGTTTGTCGTGTATTCGTATGAAACTGATAGCTATATTTTACGTTTCGGTAGGCATTATACAAACCAAACTCAATATTGTAAGTTGCTCGTATACATTGTCCCCTATACTTGTATTAAACTGTTAGTTGTTTTTCTCTCCGTTGTAATTACACACTAGGCTCAAGTGAAGGTTGCTCGTATGCGTTGTCGTGGTATTCGTATGAAACTGATAGCTATATTTTACGTTTCGGTAGGCATTATACAAACCAAACTCAATATTGTAAGTTGCTCGTATACATTGTCACTATACTTGTATTAAACTGTTAGTTGTTTTTCTCTCTGTTGTAATTACACACTAAGTTCGAGTGAAGGACGCTCGTATGCGTTATGGAGATGTTCGTATCTAACTGATAGCTATATTTTACGTTTCGGTAGGCATTATACAAACCAAACTCAATATTGTAAGTTGCTCGTATACATTGTAACTATACTTGTATTAAACTGTTAGTTGTTTTTCTGTCTGTTGTAATTACACACTAGGCTCAAGTGAAGGTTGCTCGTATGCGTTGTCGTGGTATTCGTATGAAACTGATAGCTATATTTTACGTTTCGTTAGGCATTATACAAACCAAACTCAATTTTAAGTTGCTAGCAGGGCCGGATCTATCATTTCTTCTAGGGGGGCAAGCTTGACTTTTGGCGCCCCCCTCCCCGATACCAAACTATTTACCATAAGTTTTACTACTATATGCTTTGTATATGGGGTTGAAATAAAATAAAACTTAGGTTGAATAAGAAAGTGTTATTTTAATGAAAATAGAAATGTCTATTTTACAATTTTTACTTGAATCCAAAACAATACCAATTGTTTTAGAAAAAAACAATACTAACAATTATAGAATCTTTATCTTCCGAGCCTTCTTTGCTGCAAATGTGTTAATTATCTGATCAAAATAAATCAAAGAAGCCCTTTCATGTTCAATTGATACAATGCTTAAATTAGTTAGTCTTTGCTGTTTCATAAAATTTTCTTAAATAGGTTTTTATAAGCTTCAATTTGCTGAAACTTCTCTCTCCAAAATGCTACAGAGACTGGAAGCGTTAGAAAGATTTTAAGAGCTACATATATGTTTGGATAACCCTCTTTCAACTTGCTCTTATGCAATATTTTGAGCAAAGATGATGCTGTTTGCGTCTTTCCAATCCATCTTCCATATTTAAGGCATGAAATTTAAAACTCTCTATTTCATTTCACAAGCTCTTCTTCCATGTTAAGTTTCACTGGCAATATGTTGTAAGCTAATTCTATTGCTTTACTTTTTCAAAGTTTTAACATCCATTTTTTTTATTTGTTCCCCACACAAAAATTAAAACTTATCAGCAACGATTTTTAACGCATCATATCTGTTAGTTAGCTCATCTAATTAATTCTATCATCAATATTTGAAAAAGTGATCTTTTGAAAAGCTCTTCTTCTTCTTCAGTAAAATTTGGCCCAATCATCTTCATGTGTTGTCTCCTGTCAGATTTCTTTTTCTTTCTCTTTCTTGTTTCCTTGTACTCTGCTGTTATGCCCATATTATTAGCTTAAAAATGGTTGCCTCATCAATTGCCTCTGAAACAGTTAAATCCCTAGTTGAGAAGATTAATACAATTAGAAGACCTTGTATGTTTCTTGCAGCATTGTCTACTGGTGTGTCCTCTCTTTTGTAGAAACTTGATAACTATTTCAATTTTCTTGAGGATACTGAATACCAAAAGCATGTCATAATAACATATTCAAAACCTTTTCATGTTTTTAAGTAGCGATTTAGCTTCAGCTCTTGTTTCAGGAGATGAGAAACTCATGGGTAGTTTTAAGTCTTCCAAGAGAAGAGAGCACTTTGTCCATATGTTTATAAATAACCCCCACAGAATCAATCCTTTGCTGACCATTCTTGTTTTGCTTTCTGATATTAACGAATGGGGAACATTGTTGTTTTACAACCTTGTAGAGATGTAGAGCCATGAAAGAAGTTTGTAGGAGGCTGTTTAATAATACCAAAATACGATTCGCTGTGCTCAAACACAGGGCTCTGCTGAATGAACCCCAACTAAATTTACGGATAATGGGCTGAGCATGGGACAAAGTAGGCCAGTTTGTTATCTTGCACAATCCCTTGACTGGACACCCCCTTGTATTTACCAGCCTTGTTTGCTCCGTTGTCCATACGACTGGCCCCTGCAAAACATCAAGTCTAGACCATCTTCTTTGAGGCTTTGTAGCAATGCTTTCAAAATGCCCCTCGCCTGTTTTTTTTTTCACTCACAGTAAAAAAATCCTAAAAGCTTCTCACATACCTCTGGCCCTTCGTCAGTATATTTATATGTTAACGAATGACTTCAGTCCATTTTGTTCATTTTTACTTTCCATCAGGGGTACAGTCGAAAATCAATGAAAAATATTAAAGCCTTTTTTATGTCCTGAATTATGTCTTCTCTAATTGCATTTGCCATGAGATCAAGAAACTCTTCTTGTTACTGTGTGGAGAGGAAAAAATAGCTGAGCATGCCCGCTTTCTTACGGCGACCAAATTTGCTCACGCAAGGTTTCTCATTATAGTGGGAAATTAAATCTATAGTGTTGAGAAATTTTCCACTATTTGGTTCTGCAAAGTTACAAGTTTCGTTTGTCCCTACTGATGCACTACCATGTTTTGCCAAAAATAAGGGGACAGCATCTAGTTTAACAGCGTCAGTACTTCTCTCCAGTGGGATTCCTCCTTTATTATCTGATCCTGCAACTCCTTGTCGATTCCTCCTTTACCAGAGTAACGTTTCTAATGCTTTCCATGTAACAAAGGTTTTCTTATGGTACTGGGAGTTTTCAATGTTCTGGCAATTTGTCACTGAGTTTTTTTCCAATTTGTGAAATCTCTCCTTTCTTGCTTAAAAACGAAATTGTTTGATTCATGTTCTGTGTTCAAATAAACGAAAAAGCCTGCATGGAACACCGAGTACAAAGCATTTCATTGTCTCGCTGTTAAGCCAGATCTTTTGACCTTTGTTTTAAACCATTTTTCAAAAATTTGTAAAACCAATCTTTTGTAAGGTTTCGGCCCTCCCTACCGCTTTTAATCAAATCAGGATTATGATCATCGTTTTCACATCTCCTTTGTAGGATGTAACATCTTTGTTTGTAGTGACAAAACAAAGATTGTTACATCATAGTGAAGCTGAGTTGCCGAAGTTCCAGGGTTCATTAACAATTAAAAATTGTAATCACATTCACTCTCCTGTTCATTCATGGTTAGGCCCTTTTGTGTCTGATAACTGAAACGGCATGGTTCTTGAAATGACGTAGAAGAGGCACCAAAAAATTAGTAGCATGCAGACAGTATGTGGTTTTTCACAAATAAAGTACATTGTTGCTCTTCATTCCTCTGCACAAACGTACATGAGATCTTATCCTCCAGCGTTCTTATTCTCCCCACCGCATCCTCTTGAACAGACGGTATATTTCTCGTGGGCTTCAGGTTCGGGCTTCGTCTGTAAGGCAACAGACATAATATGCACACTATGACCAAACATTTTAATTTTTTAAGTAGGTTACATGTTTCACATAAACAAATTATTACATTGTGTAACGTTTTGATAAATCATGTAGGCCTAACTAAATAACATTACAAAAAAATATAATGTTGTTAAATAAGGTGCCAATAATGCTAATAAACATGCTATCTTCTTACATTGGGATACTATTACAGTCCTAGCCTTACAGCTTATTCGATATATTAATTGTTTTTAGTAGTAAGGGCCATGGGGGATATTATTACAATCAATGGTATTGTTAACTTTTTAGTAACTTATGTTACCGTTATTTAAATCTATCGTTGAATAATAGCCATAGATAAAGTAAGTGAAAGAAGCATTTTATGGTATATGTTTTTTTTTTAATGTATTTAGTTCTGAATATTTAAATGTGTTTATGCTAAGCAAGTGTGGTGGGCGTCGGCCGACGGAATGTGAACGGGTGAAGAGGATTTCAATTCAGGCAACGATTCTTTAACACTAAAACTATATTTACAATTAATGATCTCTAACCACTATTTTTAACATTAAAACTGAAGTTTGTTTGTTATTATGCCGCTATAGCCTATAACTGTTTTGTACTCAAAATGAATCTTAACAAAATTAAAAATACAACAAAAATTAGTTACCTTGGTCCTTGATATTTTGCAACTATGATGACATTTAAAGTTGACGATTTCGCGGCCTCTTGTTGTCTTGCTTTAGCTTTCTTTCTGTGGAAACACCCTGATGGTTTCTGTTCGTCGACATGATGATTTATGTTAGTAACAGGTAGAATATTCATACAACTGCGATATGAAATCTAACCTAAAACTCATCAAAAGTTCACGCTCACGTCATGTGGGAACAATCCACGAGTCACTAGTCAGGGGGCGGGAGAGGGAGACTTGCGCTTGCGCTTTCTAGTCCTAGTCAAGCCGTAGACTATGTTGCCAACCCACAGCCTTAGTTTATGTTAGTACCCTTGCCGCTTTAAAGATATTTCTTACTAGGCCTCTATGTTCTTTGGGTTTGCGGCCAAACTATAGTTTACTGAAGTAAGAAATTGTATGTACGTTAGACTATATTGTGCTATTTCGAAACTTGACAGTAGAAATGGTAAATGTTATTTTTATTGGTGGCATTCATTCCCAATATTTGGCGGCCCCGGCGGCGGCGCCCCCCCTAACTTCGGCGCCAGGAGGTCACATGCCCCTCCTGCCCTCCCTGGATCCGGCCCTGGTTGCTAGTACTATATTGTCACTATACTTGTATTAAACTGTAAGTTGTTCCACCTCTTTGTTGGAATTACACAATAGGCTCACGTGAAGGTTGCTCGTATGCGTTGTCGTGGTATTCGTGTGAAACTGATAGCTATATTTTGACGATTCGGTAGGCATTATACAAACCAAACTCATTATTGTAAGTTGCTCGGATCGAATACATTGTCACTATACTTTTATGTAAACTGTTCGTTGTTTTTCTCTCTGTTGTAATTACACACTAGGCTCAACGTGATGGAGGGATGCTCGTATGCGTTATCGAGATGTTTCGTATCTAACTGACAGCTACATTTTACGTTTCGGTAAGCATTATTCAAACCAAGTTCACCAAGTGTAAGTCGATCTATACGTTTGTCACAGTCTTCGTATGAAAACTGACAGCTACATTTTACGTTTCGGTAAGCATTATTCAAACCAAGTTCAAAGTGTAAGTCGATCTTTACGTTGTTCCAACCAAGTATTCGTATGAAACTGGACAGCTTCATTTTTTCGTTTTCGGTAAGCATTATTCAAACCAAGTTCAAGTGTAAGTCGATCTATACGTTGTCACAGTATTCGTATGAAACTGACAGCTACATTTTACGTTTCGAAGTAAGCATTATTCAACCAAGTTCAAGTGTAAGTCGATCTATTGTTGTCACAGTAATTTGTATGAAACTGGCAGACTACATTTTTACGTTTCGGTAAGCATTATTCAACCAAGTTTTCAAGTGTGACTCGATCTATACGTTGTCACAGCTATTCGTACAGAAGCAGTTAATTTGGAGGTTTTATTTTCTGTTGGAATTCTGGGTGTGATTAGATGTAAGTTGTTACCTTTGTCAAACACAAACGTTCTCTGCGGGTTAGCTGCATGTGTACAGTAGTGCGGCAGAGGTGTTCTTTTTCATAAGTGTGTATAAGGAAATTTTTAATACAAACCCGGTCCACAATGGATCAAAATCTGCCCTGTTCTGTGTCTCAAGAACTTTTCGAGAAGAAAGCTTTTATTGTATATCATACATAGCTCTACGTGAATGGAAGAACAAGTAAAAAAAAATCAATGGTAAGCACAGACATCCTGCGTCCTCAGAGTAATGGATTAAACGTTCTTTATGAAGGATGGTCAGACTTGTATTTGTCACAACGCAATCTATTAGTGGTGCATCATTATGACGACTATTATACGTGTCACTCCAGTAGGTGATTGGACTATGTATTTTTTAGTTCTATTTATTAAAGCTGTGCTTGATTTAGACAAGTATGACCTCATGTAGTTAAACGATAAAACCATCTCGGGGTTTATTTTTTGTATCACGTAAAAATTCTGAAAATAAGAGAAAACAGTAAATTAAATTTTTGATAATATTCAGCCTATTTACAGTTTGATTACAAGCTAAGTGTTAAATTATTTGCTAATCAATTTTCGACAAAATTTAACAAAGCGGATGTGAACATTTCTTTACATTGCTGATCTATAACAGATTCAAACATGTTGAGATTAAGCCGCCATATTACACCATATAGAGAATATTTTTTAAAGTTTATAATCATTAAAAGCTAACAATCAACCTAACAATGAACTAGTCAAGCGAAATGCATCAGTATTAAAAGTAAATGAAATGGGACACCTAAACCAATTTTTAACAATAAAAATTAACTAAAAACATTTTAAAATATAAACAAACACTATGATTCTATTTCCCGTGACGGTGTGCAGCGCTCATGTGTGTACTGTACGCTGTTGTGTGCAGTGACAAACCTTGTAGTTTTGTTGAAGCCCTCTGGATTTACAATGTACACGCTTGACTTGATTGACCGGTTACATACACTCTATTCAGGCCCGTTTTACCGAATAGGCACGGTAGGCACGTGCCTAGGCGCGGTGTCGGCAATTGGCGCATTTTTGGGGGGGGCGGCGCAAAAAATGGAAAAACCAACATTGCACGTGGTTGTATTCTGCACGCAAAATCATCAAAAGGACTTTTTTCTAGGATGTCATTGAGCTGATAAGTGAATTTGATCTATTCTCGCGGAGCGAAACACATAGCAACACATGGTAACATAGGCCAAAGTTCGTAGTGTATTATAACCTTTCTTCTTGACATTTGCAGTGGAATTTATTGAGATTATGCGCAAAGAGAAGTACTGAAATCAAATCTTAAATGAAATCATGCAAGCTAAAAAACAACAACTGATAATAATAATCATTCAGAATGATTGTCTCTCTTTTAATCATAGGACTTCACACCTGAGGTGTCGCACGCAGACCTATTGGCTGTAGTACTGCGGTATGTTTCATTGTACAATGCTTGCGCCAACGATCGCCTGATACAACTCTCTTACCAAGTGTGATTATGCCACAAATCTGGAAGTTTGGAATAAGCAAACCCTCAGTTTACTTTGAGAAAACTTGAGCTGGATGTCGATAACTGGCGTGGACAAACTTACGACAATGCATCAAACATGTCGGGCATATACTCAGGTTTCTTCAGGCAAGGAATAACAGCAAAAATGATCTTGCTGACTATGTACCATGTGCAGCTCATTCACTAAACCGTGCTGGTGTGTTTTTCTGTCGATAAAGCAAGGCGGGCGACCGTTGCTGTGTCAGGATAACACACAATATTTTTTTTACATTCGTACTCACTTGTACAGCCCTCTGTATGTTTTTTTCTCGGCATCCATTTACAGGCGTTACATCTTAAAAAGTCACATTGGAGTTACGAAGGATAATCCAAAAAAAGATTAGAGAAAGATAATGGTTAAAACCTCTGAGTGACAAAACATGGTCTGCTAGGGTATAGACGCTCTTCGTGACTTTAACAATAAGTCGACATGAACTTAATATATGCTCTTGAAGAACTATATAAAGCCGTTACTCTGACACTATAAAACACAATGCACTGCCGCTGAGTTTCTAAAAACACTTGGGAAAATTTTCCCAATCCACATTATTAACTTGTGATCTAGGACGAAATTCTCGAGACAGTTGATAAAACAAGTAAAAAGTTTGACTGTCTTCTTCAAAAAATCTAGATTATAGAAATATTTGATTCTACAAAGGAACTTGAAACACTATCCTCGTTTATGAGGGAAATAGAGAGATTTATTTGATGATGTCTTGTCCAAAGCATTGAAACTTGCAGAAAAAGAAGAAGCTTTATATGATAAAGTAAGAAAAAGAAAGCTATTGTCAGATTGAAAAGAAAGACAGAAAGCATGGAAGAAACATCTCCTCCAGAAAGATTTCGCACTGTGGTGTTTATTGCCATTGTTGACAACAATAGCTTTACAGCTCAAACAAAAGAAGGGATGTCAATTAAATCTCGACACAAGATTTCAGATCTTACAAAAATCTAGAAGAGAAAGATTCCAAAGAGGTGGCTTGTGGAAGCTAAACTAACTGTTAGGAGAAGTATACAAAGAACGATATTGATGGACTAGACTTTGCCCAGGTATGATAAACCATATCAAACAATGCATGGTCTTGGAGAACCGTTCTAAGATCAAAGATATGTACGCCTACATAAAATCAAACGGATTGGATGAACACGTTCCCCAATTTGGAGTCGCTCTCAGCGTATTTATTTCTAACCTTACCTGTGACGAACTGCATCAGCTGAACGCAGCTTTGAAAAGAGTGAAGTCAGAAATTAGATCAATCAATGGTTGAATGAAAAGATTAATGGCTTATTGTTGCTAGCTGCACCGAAAACGACATTACTTTAAAATTAGACCAACAAACTTTATTGACGGACTTTTGCAATACGAAAAACAAGAAAAAAAGTATTGCATGAAATCTATAGTCAGTCTAGTGGTAAGCCAACAAACCAAAAATCAATCCAAAAGAAAATGTGATTAAACGAATACTATAAATAATGTAAATACTTCAAATTTAAAGAAGATAGAATGGGTTTAACAGGTATGTTACACACATTACCACACAGAGCGCAGTAGAAAACCTCACGGCTACTCGGTTGCCAGTCCGGAACACGGCGGGTTCCATAAGTGGTGGATACATGGGGAAAGGCTCTCGAAAAGAATCAGGATAATTTGTTAAAGGAAAGTTAAGGGACATTAAGTCTAAAGTCGCCTCCAGAACCAAAACTCGGCACTTTCAAACTAAATATAAATGTATTACGGTATATAGGCGTTATGGTAGGGCTGGTGGGGGGGGGGGTAGTCAGCTGTCAGGGGTATAAAAATGGGTGGCGCAAATCTTCGTTTGTGCCTAGGGCGATGGCAGGGTTAAAA
>NW_025786723.1:0-16607 GCF_021130785.1 Homalodisca vitripennis
CTTCTTTATACGGTCAGATACAGTTTTAAAGTGATACTCGGTCGTTGTACTGTACAGGTATGCGTTAGGAATATAAATAGAATACTTTAATGTTCCGTTGCCATTAGTGTTTTAAACATAGTCATAATTATATAAACATAGTGTTAATTCTTAAAATAGAATTAATTAACATATAAACTTTACTAAAGAATAAACAGTTGTAAAATTCTGTCACAGGTTCTAAAAGATACTATTTGTAAACAAAAATCTCATCATGTGGAATTTTAAAAGTACTATCATCCTAGACCAGCGGGGTTTTCTCAACACGGTGGGTCGGGCGTACCCCCAGGGGGGCGGGTTCGCGGGGGACGGGTCTTGGGGGGGGGTCGCGGAGATAGGTGATAAATGAAAAAAAAACTAAAAAAACCTCAGGCCATATATTTACCATATGAGCGGAGAATATCTAAATGCAAGCGGACGATGTTACTTATCTTATAAAATGTGTTGATGTCCGCATGATTAAATTACAATAAGTGTATTTAATCAATTTACAAATAATCAATACTATTTTTAAAATATTTACAACTATAATTAACAAAAATGGAACAAATTGAGCCTCCCTAAATGCACACAACATCGCCTGCTAAAAACCCCCCCCTCTGATCCGCGGTGCCTGCCGCGCCGCTTGTATCGTGAACGTAGGCCTATGTTGTTGAGAACAAAATTTGTATTATTCTAAAAAAAGGCAACACTCATACACAAAAATAATAAAAATACATATTGACAAAAAATACATTCTTTTTTTAAAAGTCCAGCAGAATTGGACATAGATGAGAAACTTGAGCTATGGCTTTGAATTAACTAACTGTAGAATGTCCTGGGTTGATTTGTTGGTCCAAACAACAAAATAAATATCATTTTTCCAGTGCCAAACAAAAACGATTTCTTGATTTGATTTTTTAAAATTCACGCATTGTGGGAAACCCCAAATTCTTTTATCCACAAGTTCCTCATTGTAAGAAGAAGACCCCCACAACAGGTATCAAAATCTTACCCCAATGCTAACTTTGGTAACACCAAATTCTGGTTGTTCCTTCTTTAATACTTTCAGCCATAAACTTGTCGGGACTAAACCGTCGTCACCATTAAAAAAGTTAGTTTCAATGACTGATCACTTGATTATATACTATCAGTTTCATCGTGGAGGCCAGCATTCAATTCAGCTTTTTTTCCGGAAAATGGTTTTGTTATCCACACAGGAGTCCACTTGTATCTTTAACAGGAACGCATCGCTATAATCATTCAAACTGCTTTGATCAAGGCTTCAAGGTTGTGGATGATATGAGTAATGAGGGAGAAGATGATGAAGTCAATGGATGTAGTCCCACCAATACTTGAGACATACTCCTCTGAATTCTTGTGTAGAGTTGGAAATGTTCAAAGTCTTCATTCTTGTTTTATTTTTGGTATTCCAAAAGAGTTGAAGAGTTTTCTTACAAATTGCATTTTACTCGGTCTTGAGCATACAAAATAGTTGTTTCTGGTCCTTGTAGGGATAAGTTTCAAAAATGTTGAGCATGAGAAAAAAATATCAGCTACGTAAGCAAGCTTTATTAAACTCAACTTTTTTCATCGCTGTAAAAAATGGGAAAGTTCATGTTTACTGTCCAATTAAAAAAGCAATCATTTCCTGATCTCAATGGAAAAACCAGCCTACTCAACAACGTTTTACCGCCCGTGGACAGCCATCTCACTTTCGGTGTGGAATAGCAAATGTTTGTGCAAGGAGCTCCCTACCTCTTCAACTACAATGTTTTCAAGTTAATTTTACCTCTGGCAAATGGTCCAGAACTTCTTGACGTAGTTAACAACTTTGATAGCCTCAGGCAAAACTTGACGCAATCCGGGCATTCCTTTAGCCCAAAGCTTGTCTATGTAAAAAAAACAATGCACCCAGTATTTAGCATTTGGCATTAAACGTTTTCAACGCTGGCAATCAATCCGCTGTTTTTTTATACCCGAAAGGGCTCTTGCACCATCCACTAACAAATTGAAACACATATTGTTCTAATCAATTTTCAACAAATTGGTTCCAGTATTGCCATCATCATGAAGACTTTCCCCCCCCCACTCCCCCCCCCTGGTGGCCCATGGTCTGGCAAAGAAATTTTGCAACAATTATATACATTTTTTCCTTACATAGAGTGACTCGCAATCCATACCTAATAAAACACAAAAACTGAGCACAGTTAGCCAATGTCAGTTGATTTCTGTCGCATTTGTGAATCGAAAAAACGGTTGCACTTTTCCTTTATATTTCCATCTTGTGAGCTGGTTCTTCTTGAACATCATTTCACCATGTCACTGATTAATTCGTTCCGTGTGACACTAGTTTTCATTTGATAATGGGAATTATTTTTTAGACTTGTCAGCTTCTTGAGGATTAATCATATTTGGAAACCATATCGATTTGCGTGGGACAGGAAGAATTAAATTCCCTCAGCAATTGGTATAGTGGACTTCCCCACTTTAGTCAATCTTTAACGCTACCCTCGTACGAAAGCTGTTTAAAAGGGCACTTTACTTTTGCTAACATCAGTTATGACTTATTAAATATTTACCTGTTGACTGGCGACAGGGACAATGCAGTTTTCTCTGGAAAAAACTCGACTGGTTTGTTTTTTTCAGCGCAGAATGACTGTTAGTATTTCAAGATGACGCTTTCCTTTTTGAAGGTTTCCATGGCTTTCACAAACTGATAAAACTTCATCACTAACAAAATAACACACTTGGAGGTTTTGTTTTCAAGTTCAGTTAAAAACCAAACTGGTAGATATGGCCATCTATCATGACTTTCGCGGCATTTTTGGTTTTGAGACTTCGGAACAAACTTTTGCTTACATGAAGCTTCTCTATTTTTAAAAAACTTATCCATTATTAATACTTTAAGAACTTGACGTGTTCAATTTGGAAGATCAAGAGTACGCACTATTTCTCAAGACGTACAGGCAGTCCGACCTGGCTTTGTTCGGAGGAACGAAATTGCGCCGTGGCGATAGCTGCCGCGCGCAAGCTCCATGTCAGGCTGTCTCCCGCGGCTTATAAATTACACCACGCCGTCAGTTCTGTATAATACACTTGCGCACAAGTCTTTTGCCTGCATTTTGATATGTGAAAGAATTGAAAAATGATTAGAAATTACTTTCGTTACATTTTTTCATTACCGGATCGTTTTATTAATTATTTAAAAGAAATTTAGTGGCTGCATCTAACGTTTTTTTATTATAGTTTTGAAATAGTGATGTTTTATTATGTTTTTTTTTGTTAAAACATAATTATTGCTGTAATTATTTGCATACAAAGTTGCTTACTTTACCGGAAGTATACAAGACCAGGGGGGTGGGGGGGTCGGGGCGGGGGGAGCGCGGTGGGAGGGGGTGGGCGGGAGTGTGGGGTTGTGTGTGCGAGGGTGGGTCGACCAAAATTCTCAACCTAAAAAGGGGGTCGCCAAAGTGCGTTGAAAAGGTTTTGAGATACCACTTGATCTAGACAGTTTCTATCTTGAGTCACAAATATAGCAATAAGGTAGGAGTAACGTTACAACGCCACGTGAGATTGTGACAGCCTTTTTGAAGTGATAGGTTTTCAAATTACGCTCAGCAAAAATCCCATAAATTGGACATGCACCCATTATAAGAACTCATTCTTAAATGTTATGTATACAATGGCGTTTTCATTCCAAATTTTAAAGTCTTGCTACAGAGCTCATATCACATCGTCCGGCGGCCCAGGTCCTCGGCGCTCTTGTAACGACATCAGTAGAAACTGGACTGTCGGGCGCACATTGCTATAATGGGGTTTGAGCCAGCTAATAATAAAACTAAAACCCTCATTATGAAACCCTGTCCACTCGTGTTGCAAATGGGTATTATACCAGACGTGTTGGTCCCCACCAGCAGCGTGTCACCCCGACATTAATATTTGTATGTTAACTCGAGTCATATCATAATTTTTTTGTATCAGTGTTTTGTTACCTTTTTTGTAATACCAATAAATAATGTTTGTTTACCACTATATAGTTTATTAATAAAGAGTACTAACTGGAGATAAAGCCGGGGAATACAGGTGGGGACAACCTTGCACCCGACATCAAACATTTGTTATGTTTAAGTTATATCATTAGTTTTAGTACCTTTTTTGTCAGTAACAATAAATAATATTTTAGTAACTACCAATAGTTTATTATATAAAGTTTAATATGTTATAAACCGGGGAATAGGGTAGAGCACTATGCACCCAGACTATTAATCCCGCGGGAACTCGTGCACATTAGGTTGAACCCTAAACATTTTTTAGGTTGGATGTATTAAAGAATATATTTTAATGTTTGTATGTAGGGCCCTCAGGTTATAAACTATGGCTACATCTAGAGTATATTCGAGGCAGGCCTTTCCCCTTTTTTTTTCGAGAATGCTATTAATGAGGAGGAGGGGACGAGGAGGGTGGCAGGTTGTGGGGAAAGATCTTGTGGCCCGACGGCCTTTGTTAGTCTGGGCCCTGAACTATGTCGAGCGACCGCGTCAGTGTCTGTGTTTAAGGTTCGACCCTTACGGGCGCCCGAGTGATCACGGAACATTCCACTCTAGTATTATATTATTGACTGTTGTTATTAGTGTTTGGTTGTTGTTGGTGGTTTTTGGTATTAGGTGGGAATATTATTTCACTCGATAAGCAATGAGAAAGGTCTCATAACTGTTTTAGTGGTGAGGAGACCCAACAGGGCCAAATGACAACGAAATTACCGGTGCTGGCTTCAAGAACATGCATGTACAGTCGAGGGTGATTATTTCTTTTCAAGGGACATTTTTATCAGATACCGATAATGAGGAAGTAGAACAATGACCACTTGTGATGGCGTGCACACAGAACAGTCTGATGACCGATAGCCCTTTGTTTATGACACCGTTGATGAACAAATAGATATATGTACAATCAAATTTCTGTAGATGTAAACACTGCTGCAAACCAGGGGCCCTTCTACACAAAAAGGTTCTAAAAAAACCGAGCACCATGTTGAGCGGGTTTCTTAAACACATTACACATCTAAAGGACGGAAGTTTATAACTAAACTGGGATGTTCACAAGCCATTAAATAACGAAAAGGGCAAGGTACAAAAATATATATAGAAGAAACTCCCTTCTGTTAATCGGTCCAATCTTAGAGAATTGAACGACCCAGTTGAATTGTTGGAAGATAATATTTTCCCTAAACGGTACATTGATATACAGACATTGTTACGTTATATAGAACCAGCAGTTTTACAAGAAATCGCGTCCAAAATTACACATGGAGTGCGAGACTGCCAAACGGACAACGATGATTTAGTAGAATTTTCAAAGCACTTTATTTCGGGCTCTTACTATCTTATAGAGACGTGAAAAATAAGCTAACTCACCTTTGACACACCTTATGAAACTTTGGGACCCAATGGATGGAACGGCACCTGACATCTATGCTAGCAACGTACTGTCCAAGAGATCGTTGTTCATGACCTCATTTAACAACAGGCTATTAGATTTGAGCTGACAAATACACTTACACGATCTCAAAGAAAAGAAAGTTGACATTCGCATGCTCCAATTCCGTGAGGTATTTTCTCCAACGGTTTGTAAATTTTGTTGTTAAAACCTAAGTTATGAATGTGGGAGAAATTAAGTAACTCTCGATGGAAATGTTGGAAGGTTTTCGGTGACCCCCCCCCCCCCCCCCCCCCCCCCCCCCCCCCCGGTGTAAGATTTTCCCGGCAGTATATACCGAATAAGCCTGGCAAAGATATGGCCTCAAAAATCTTACGCACCTGTTGTAGATGAAAAAATATTTTTTACTTTCCTATCATCGGAACTCTATGGTGGAAAGCAACCCCGCCCAGGTCCCTTTTGCTACATCTAATGATGCTACAAGTAGTGGTTTCTACCAGGATGTATAAAACGCCATTGATAACCTAGTGGATACCCCTACACGAAATTAATGGACAACTATTTCACGATATGCTGTTCCCATTATTGAATGACCTTTTACTCTAATCACAGAATTTACTGTCGTTGGTACCTCTATTCGGAAAGAATAAGCCGGAACTTAAGCCTCAAGAACTCTTCGGCCATAAAGCGGACAGGCACAAGGTGCAGTCCCAATGTTTTGCGTTTATGTGAAAACCAACCAAACAGGTGATACCATTGTATCTTACGTACCAAAATAAGAAAACTAAGAAGAATGTTCTCTTTCCTTGCATCGAACAATGCATAACGATTGATGAGGACACTCTGAAGATGCCTGCAAAACCGAACAATTATAATATAACATGACTAAAGGTGGGGATGTGGTTGACAGACTAAAAAGCCGAGTAATAGTGTAACGAGTAGACTAGCAGATAGATAGGCCGATTAACTGTGCTTGGTGGACTACTCAATGTTGGGCGCAATAAATGCCACAAATAATGTGTAGTAAGACTAAATTACAGGTGAGCTCAAACTGCGAATGGGGTATTTTGTGTCTGAACTTAGCAAAAGATCTAATAAAACCACACATATGACAAGACGATGGACGAGGCTCCCATTGAAACCTTGCCTACTCATCCCTTCGTAGGTAACGATAAGACGTATCCAATACTATATCATAATAATATATCCATATTTATATATTATTAATAATATTAATAATTCATATAACAAATTTAATATAATGTTTTGGAATAGTTTTATAAATCTATTTTTGAAACTTATTAGATTAATATATCCCTAAAATACAATTTGTATAACCTAGGTAAATATTTACTAAAATATGCTGTTTAAAAGGACACGTCTGTTAAATCATTTTTGCCACCTCCTTTACTCCATTAGTTTTCACTAATTAATTAAGGACTGTTTTACTCACAAATTAATGTCCTTTAAACATAAACTATTATTGATAATTAATTTTTTTGGCGTATTTTCATTAATGGGGTACCTTTGTCACATGGGGCAACGTCGCGTCGGACGTCTTGGGCCTGGTTGGCTTGGTAATTGAGCCTTGCAATATTCACATAGTTGTTGTTAATGTGTGTGGATATCCGGATATTATTACATATCATCCACTTACCTCCCTTTTGTGAAGTATAAAAAGTATCAGGAGCAAGTTCTTAATGTTGCTTTTTAGATATTATTAACTAGGATATTATCTACTACTATATAAAAATGGGATAGTATGGCTAAATGATGGTAGGGTATGCGTTAATCACGAGATCGTCGCTGAAACCCATTATTGGCTAATTATAGTTTTTATAATCATTCGTTGCAGTCCCAGAAGAGGTGGTTTATGAATACAAATGGAAAGCTAAAAATCAGTTGCCCAAAATATTGAAGAATAGATGAAAATAGTTTAAAAATATTTACGGAAAACGTAATCTCTAAAGTGAATTAAAAATTGACAGCTTTATTATCATATGTTCATATGAAGTATCTACAATTTCAGTGCTTTGAACACGTCGGTTTTAACATTTAAATATTAATAAAATAATTGAAATTTTAGATACATTATTCTTAGACGGTGAAATAAAAGCTGTTTCCCCAAAACGCGCACCGTCTTGGATCAAAATAAGAAATATTTTTTCCAGTTAACCATCACAAGGAGTGTTTGATGTACGCGTTATTAAATATGTAATATGCTCCATGGCATCTCTGTTTATTCAGCAGAAAATTGCGGTGGCGATAACGCGTGTGCGGGTAACATGTTTAGTGAAATTGGGTTACATTAATAGTGGAGTACACCCCAAGGGGTCAGTTTTAGGAGCAATTCCTTTTTTTTTATAAATTCTACCATGAACGATGACATCTTTGTACATTCAAATTTGACAATTGAGCAAACTATTATCAATCCCTTCCTGCCGGCAGCCCGCGACAGCTTTTTTGTTCACCCGTAAAAAGAGAGTGGATTGAAAATTACAGCAAGGTTCATTGGAATTTCCAGACTTTCTTTGAACGCCATTATATGCTGGTTTACAACAAAAAATAATTTAATATTGAGAGGAGGAAACCTCTCCAACGCCATGGCTGTTGACTTTGAGGGCCCTATGTTTTTTTTATGATAGTAAATCTATGTCGTGATTACGTAATTCAATATACTGTATATGAATTTTATAAACTGAGAATTAGTGTATTGCGATTTAAACTGTGCCTTATTAGTTTTTTTTTCATGTTTTTTATTTATGATAAGTTCTCTTTGATATTTTAACTGTGTTAATTTGCAGTATTAAGGTTTAACACTAATTTTTAAATTATTTGTATTTTGACCTCCTGTTTTTTGTTAAATTTGTAATAAGGCCTATTGTACTATAGTGGTTGGATTGCAACAAACTTTATGGGAAAGATAAATAAATAAAAATTTCTACTTCTATTCAGATATTTAGTTGTCCTCCACACATAAATTTTCTTTGTCCTTGTACAATAGGCCATAGTAATATAATATTACTAATTGGTTTAGTTTTACTAATGTTTGTAAAAACTTGGACTACTCCTTATCACATTGATTGTACAAAGCTAAAACCTTGTGTAAGTCCCAATTGGCAAACTACTTACAAGTAATTGGGCTTTCGAAGCTATATCTTTTTGCTTTTTAAAATAGTTTTAAAAACGCCGCCCGGCGAGTGATCTTTTCAATAGCACAGTTTCCTATTGTGAATTGGATACCAGTGCATTTTACACGAAGCTCCTCCCGTTTGTTAGTTCCAAATGGGGTGATCGTGACAGGCGGAATGAGAAAAAGTGGGGATGGAGGGGCCCCCTCCTGCCAGACTAGAGGATAGCCCCTTGCGTATTAAGAATAGTGGAATAAAAGCATGTCCTGCGCGTTCTCGCTTCTGTACTTGCCTCTGAATAGTAATATAGAGCCTGGTGGTAGTAAGTGATCTGTATAATGTATCGTATAAGATATACAATGTTAATATATATTATTACATTTTCAAAGCTGGATGCATGCAGAGCATGCAGCGGCAATATAAATTTATTTCATTGAACCGTGATTTTACAAACGTAATTAATGGCAGGCCAATTACTCTTGTCTACATACAAATAAACCTAATACAACGGAGGTTATCAGAAATAATACCAAAAAAGACGTAAGGAAGTCTAATGTAACAAAGTACTTCGTTACATTCAGTGGCGTAGCTATAAAACATTCGAGGGTGGATATAAAACATCCAGGAGGATTAAAAAGAGCCCTACTTAGTCATGAGTAGTTTAAAGAGGAATTTATCGTTTCAGGGTCTCCAAAACACAAAAAATCCAAACAATTATTGTTGAGTTTTTTAATTGCACCATCTTTCGATATTAAAATGTAAAACCAATTAAAATTTTGTTTATATTTTTATCGTAACATTATATTTTGGTTCCATTGCATTTTCCAACTGCCTTAAATCAAGATAAATATGAAATTTGTAGGTTACATTACTATTAGTTTAGAAATTATTCGATAATTTCCATGTACTATAGATCAGTGATCAAGCATTATAATCGCGTACGCCATGACGACACAAAATGACACTTATCAGGCTTGGTCGAAGTTTGCATGCACAATTTCAAGTCTATAGCTTATTTCTGCATTCTCTATATATCCAACAAACAGACAGAGAAATATATTGCTATTGCTATAAGTTAAAACTTGATCGTAATATTTTGAGGTTATTAAAATATGAATACTTAACAAAGTGTTTACAAATACTAAAGTTCTCAAAGAAAATACGATAAGATATCAAAGGACATGCCACAGAAAGGAGATATGAGTCAACCAATCTACTGCAACCCTGCACCTGGCGTAGAAACGCTGGCTTGACTTATCACTAGTTTATCATATATATATATATATATGTATATATATATTTAAACTAAATAATTTGAAGTGTTTCTCATTAAATGTAATGTTAATCTACGGCCAATAACTTCCAAAGGTAAGTTGGAGAAATTGATTTTTGTAATGGGTACTGTAAAGATGAAATTGCTTTCAGATTAAAACGTATAAATACCAGAGTTTTAAAATAACCACAGAGTAACCACTAGAGTTACAATAACAGACACCACATTTTCATTTAGCTGGTTTATTGTTGTTAGTTTAGGCATATAGCTGGATGGACATATAGGCTTAAATGGCTATAGCCAATTTCAGCAAATTTCAGGGAGCGAAAACATTTTTACAGAGAAATGATATCATGTTTGTGGAATAGTTGATTTTAGTAATTTATGGAATGATATTAATAATCTATAGACAAATTTTGAATCTACAAAAATTACTAACAAAATTATCTTAAATTTAGTACCAAATAGAGGGGTGTTGGGGCTTGTAACACCCACAGTGGTAAAAACATTCGGGGCAAATTTCAACTTGAATGTGTTAAGCTGAAAATCATATTCGTTGTCGACGCAAGCTCTTAGTTCAATTTCGTGTTTATTTGATTTTATACTTTTTATCTACAGCAACTGACAGACAGAACAACACAATAAATTCAATAAATTGTATAAATTTGTATAATTGTATCATACATCTGTACAGTAATATAATATAATTAGGATAATTTTGTATTTATTAATTATGTCACGTGCTATGTTAGGTATTTAAGTCAGGTAGTTGTCATTGATTTTGTCATATTTCTATAATTATGTTTTTGGTTAAGTAATTATTAATTTATTTACTACAAATTAAGGAGCTCCACATTATAATATGTGTGCTTTTGTCCTATTAATTTGAATATATTCCAATATCACAAAAAGATAACTGGATATGGTTATAATTTATATTTATGGCATTTTATGTATACTGAATTAGCTTTAGACTTTGAAAATTATATAATGTGTTTTTTATTCAAATTTGTTTTATTAAAGCTTAGTTTAAATGGGTAGATTTATCGTATTTGAATTTATTTGTTAATTTCATTTGCTTGAGTGTTGTTTTCTTTTGTTTTTCTAAGAAAGTTGGAGCCTCTACACAGGCAGTTCCTTGCCTTTGAGGTCCTATTTTGTTTTCTTGAATTTTGTTTATTGATGTACCCTAGCTGTATTAAAATAAAAAAAGACATGTTCATATTTCTTTAATAAAAAGTAACATTGTTTTATTTTTATTCTCATGTCAATTGTGTCTACAACTAAGGAGCAATGTTTGTGTTTGTGCTTAAGGTATAAATGATGTTTATATAATTTTACTATTGTACATATTTTCAAGAAAATAAATAATTTTTCTATTCTATTCTAGATTATGACATTTTTATTCGTTGTGCCACCATCTCACATTTTGTAAAAGTATCTTTGGAGTTATAAAGAAAGTTCAATATTAATATAATTAATTCGATATAATTTCTATGTTTTGCAGATATGTTTCGGATATAAAACGACTCATTAATTCGGATATAAAACGACTCATTAATTCGTAAGATAATAGAAATCAGAACCGTTCCGAACTGAGGTCGCTATCAGCCGCATGTACAGGGTTTGTCAGGAATGTTCGGGATTTATCGGTACTGCTCGGCTCTGCCCCCACTCTTTCTCTCCGCCTGTCACGATCACCCCATTGAACACAAACGGGAGGAGCTCGTTGCTTTTACTAGGTCCTGTGGTTTTCCGCTGCCTTCAAAAGCCCCGAGATAAAAAAAAAACAAACTTCGGCACCTGAAAAGGCGGCCCTTGCCCACCCTCACACGTGCAGCCCGGCCTTCCTGTCCATTACTGTGCTGATGACACATAACGGGCCTGCAAAACTGTTATTTTCCATCATTGATATTTAGGTTAATATTTTCATAACTTTTTAAATCTACATGCTATTTCATGAAAGAAGAGTCCCAACACTAAATGACTACGACATTCCTGACGTAGCATAGAAATTATTAATGATCAATTCAACTGTGTAATATCAGTTACTTATACTTTATTAAAGTATAATGATAATAAAGTAACTAAATAATATATACTACCTTTTACACGCAGCTTCGCACGTACTTTTTAAAATCGAAGAAAGATGCCTTCTTTGTGAAAACATCTTAGATAGTAGGCCTATATGATGGTGTCCTAACAGTTTTGAAATAGAAGTTGGTAAACATCGGTCACTTTTTATTTTAGTGACCATGGCTGAGTGGATTCATAGGTTACGAGTGTGGTACATAATTATTAATTGATATTTTAAAACGGTAAAAAATGGTAGAAAAAATATGATGTAACTTTAACAAAAAAATATTGATGTCGGGTGCAAGTGTCTACCCGTTACCCGGTTATATATTGCGTTTTATTAATAAACGAGTGTGGGGTACATAATTATTACTTGGTATCACAAAATGGCACAAAAATTGTAGAGACATATAATGTAACTTTAACATAAAAATGTTATTGTCGGGTGCAAGTGTCCACCTGTTCCTCGGTTTATACATAGGTAACATTATATTAATAAACTATTGTGTTTACAAAATTATTTTTATTGGTAAAAAAAAAAAAAAAAAAAAAAAAAAAAAAAAAAAAAAAAAAAAAAAAAAAAAAAAATTTGACAAAAAAAGGTACACAAATGGTACAAAAAATATTATATTAACTTTAAGCATAAAAATAGTTATATGTCGGGTGCAAAGGTATCCCACTGTGGTTCCCCCGTTTTTAATCCATAGTAACTTTTATATACTAATAAACTATTGTGGTACAAAGAATATATTTATTGGTAATGTACAAAAAAGGTACAAAAATGGTACAAAAAAATATGATTATAACTTTTAACATATAAAAATATTGGAAGTGTCGGGTGTCAAGTGGTCCACCTGATCCCGCGGTTTTATACATAGTACTTTATTAAATAAACTTAATTTAATGGGGGGTTTACAAAATTATTTATTGGTAAAGTTACAAAAAGGTACAAAAATGGTACAAACAATGAAAAAAACAAAGGATGATATAAGTATATAACATAAAAATATCAATGTCGGGGAACAGGTGGACACTAGCCATATACGCATACCTCGATCTAGTTGAATCAGTACATAACCGTGTCTTCGTCTCGACGTTCAGCGAACTCCCAACTAAATTACTCAATACGTACAGTCGTGAGACGAAGCAAAATCAAGTAGCACCCTACCTACCATGCCAAATTTACGTGACAAGCCCCTTAACTCCTTTCTAGTAACAGTTTTAGTTTCACAACAACTTGAATAACGCTCGGAACATGTCGACACTCAGCTTACATCATGACAGTCTCTTCTCACGGAACTAGTCCGACATTGTTCCTTTGAGAGTACCACAGGCCGCTTCTACATACGCAACGCCATCATTCAATCTCAAGCGCGTCGTAAATTGCACTAGTAATTTTGGTTCTTAAGATGACTCCCTGGTGTCCCAGACGTGTAAACAAATTTTAACATGGGTCCCAGAACTATTTCCTTATTGATTACGGCGAACATGAATTCAGCATCCTCGGTCAAAACTCGACTTACGTTGCATATTAAGTCCTGGGTGAGTAATGCTAACAGTCTTTATATACAAGGCATTCCTATATATTTTTCCAGGGATTTGGTCCATATATATCCTAATGTGGTAAGTTTGCGTCATACTTTATTGTTCTGAAATCTACCAAACATATTAGTTATTAGTAGGTTGTACTGGGTATCAATTTATCGGATTATGCATAATCATAATAAGAGGTTAAAAAATTAAATTATATTTTTAATCAGCCAGTGAAACGTAAAAACCTGTAGCCTTTCGGAAAACGCCGACTGCCATAAACCATTTTGTTATTAAAAAATTTAATTTTCGCAGTTTTATGCGAAAATCCTTTTCACGTAACGATGATAATAAAAATAAACAAAACATTATGAAACTCGAACTTGAGGAAGATCGGATTGTTGTTTTCTAAATAATAAATTTCAGAGATTGTTTTATAATTGAACAGATTGGTTTTATAACAAGCCAGTTTCTATCAAAAATGGCGGTTTTTACGCCAACAGCACATTAGAGGCCATGGCATATTCAACTAGGCCGGTGTAACGCGAACCGAGTTACTCAACAACCGCTTTGTGGTGTAATCGGCATGCGTGTCATGCGTAGTGAAAGCGTGGGTGTTTGCACAGATGTTTGTTATCTCTTCTATGCGGCCATAGCCGTCGCCGTCATCATGCGCACCACAATCAACATAGCCGACACATCTGCTGATAACCAGCTCTTCACAGTAACAGATTGTTGCTGAAGACATGTATAACCCCTCTCGTGAGCGTAAGTTAAGAGAACATCTCTACACATGTTCTTACATAATAAACTGGATCCATAAGTGCCTCTTTTCGTAATTAACGGTTTCCACCAAAGTTAAACACAATAATTTCTTTGGTTTTAAACGGAGTAATATATAAACTGTTAACAAGCACAATATTTTATAATTTATGGGCATCCCTGTATGTATAAAATTTAGTTGTAGCCACTATAAATCTTGTAATATCTTTTTCGTGGTGAGTTTATGGGTAGATGTTGATTTCCATGAAAAGAAATGAAATGTATACTAGAATTTTAGAGAACTTATATGTTTTTATAAAAGAGTTTTGATCTGGAAGGTATTTTAATTGATTTTGTCATTTAAATTTTGTCATCTGATGAACTGTATCAAGAGAATTTATCCTTAAAGTTGTAAGTCCCTTTTCGGTAGTTTGACAGTTCTTATGAGCCTAGCAATACGACTATATTGTTTGTAATAGAGTGACTATGGATAATTATACTTCCGAGAGAGAGCAATTTATTTAATAAGAAAATATCTTAAAAAATATTAACTCTATCTTAACACTTCTTTATTTTAAGACTCCAGTATTTTTTGCTTCGTAAATGTTTGTTTCCCCCTGGAAATATCAAGTATTTTGTATAAAGATGGTTTTGTAACAAATAATTTTTCACACTCATTAACGGCTATATCAGAGTGTAGTGTCGCCCGTTCATCCTAATCGGTGATACATTGAAGTAGTATTAATTCCTCACACTATTATTGTAAGATCATAGACCTACAACATTTTTTCTGTACATATATATCAGAATTTATTATCTTTTAACTTAAACAAATTCAATAAATTATAATAGCTACATATACAAAAGTTAGAAAGTAATAATTAAGAGTTGATACCACGAGTTTTACGAGAGGCTGACATATTTTTGTGAATATTACACCTAAAAACGTGGCAGTGTATCGTTGGCCTCTGTGAATCGGCAAGAGAGTTGTCATAGCAATACATACAGACACGTGCATGCGGAGTGGGCCTCCTGTGTTGTGTTAATGTATCTTGGATATGTTAGATGCATACACATGTTTATTAGAACTATAAAGAACCAAATGTGTGGATTTATTTTATAGCGGCCCCACACTTATAATAGGAATTATATGTAGTCAAGTCTGTATATAGAGACAGATGGGTGCGTATATACCTTGAAAACCTAGATAAAAAATATCAATTGTCCTTTTTGTTCAGATTCTAATGAAATATCAAGAGAAAATGAATAATATAATATTATTATTATTGGTCTCGACTTCAGTACTATTTTAGGTTTACCAATAGTCAAATATAACCTCACAAAAAGTTGCCAACAAAGTTAGATATAAATTTGTAATAGAAAACTAATTATTTGTTATTTAACTCCTCCTTCTGACGGTTCGGTGCCTCGCATCTTCAAACAACTTGCACTTTTAATAAATGACAAATCAAAATCAAAGAAATAAAAAAAAGAGTACATACTTCCCTATTAACCAAGAAATATGAAATATTACTACCTATCCTCTCACCAAACTTAAATTGATTGCTATGTCTACTGCACACCAGCTATGCAAACATGTTGCAACTTCCTGCCAATACTGATTCTCTGAATCGGCGTTTATTTCCTGACCTGTTACTACTATATTCATAGCAAAGGGTATAAAAGAAGTAGCTATTACTTAACAAACCATATACTCGTAATCCATATCATTCAAATGCCATATACGAAACAGTCAAGTTCTTCGATTCTACGTAAACTTCGAATGTGAGGGCAATAGTTTCGGGTTATAGTATTTACTTCCAATGTTGAGTAACAATATTCACATTAAAGTTTCCGAGCAAACGTTAATAAATTTTCTAGTATTTTTAACACAATCCTGTAGAGTTTGAATATTTCCCGACAATAACAGATGTGCAGATTAAATTTCGCTGATTCAGTGCCAGATGCATAGTTTGAGAGGTAAAATGAAGAATCCCGAGAAAATTGTCAAGACCCACAACTCAGCAAGTCGACAGCGGTAGTCCGATTAGGAGTGTGATTGTTTGGAAAAATTTGAAATTGGGCGATAAATTTATGCTACGACGCAATGCTGCTTATGATTCATTATGTATGGATGCATCGAATTTGCGATGATTTCCATCTAAGGTAATTGAAAACTAAAAAAAAAAAAAAATAAAAATGTTATTTTACTGATTTTGGTTCTAATTCACACAAATAATTACACACTTAAACTTGATGATATATCCTTCAATGCATTACACTTTTTAAATATATATTTATTTCAATATTGATATCATAGCAGCGTTTGTTGCATATACATATTTTAATAATTTAACAAACAAAAATAAAAGGTTATT
>NW_025786724.1:0-16944 GCF_021130785.1 Homalodisca vitripennis
AACAAAGCAATTCTCGTTCATATTAGAGTCGGTATAAAGTTAAGTTATTGATTCCGAATTTTAATATTGTTTGTTTTTTGATTTAAAGTAATTGTCCCATAATAGTATTCATTTTAATTATTATGGGTTTAGTTAGATTACGTTAAGTTAGTGTTTTTTTAGTGTTACACCTATGTATGTTTTATATACTGATTATTTTTGTTAACTTGTGTTTTATTTTATTATGTTAAAATATACTATATTTTTTGCTAGTTTTAGTTGTGCTAAGCCAGCTTAAAAGGGGACAATTGTGCAGGGGAGCAGATGGAGGCTTGAGATAGGAAAACACCAACCAGGTGAACAATCGAGGGAACTGGTGGTCCTTCGCAACCCGTCAATGGTGGCCACACCACACTTTGGACGCCACGCTCAGGTGTCATCTCCTGTTCGGGTGGGCAGCCAGCAAATGCAGACTAGCAATAAGGTTAGTTTTTCCCACAACCAATCAACGAGTCAGAGGGAAAATTAACATTTTGTCTGACAACAGTTAGAAGACTCTAATAGTATGAAAAAAAACTATCCCAAGAGTAGAATTTACATTTTGATATAAAGCAGAAAAACAAAATAAAAGAAAAAATTTTTATTGTTTATTTTCAAAGAGTCACTAAAATACAATTTTTTCTCAAACATTATCACTTATAACAAATTTAGATACTATATCATAGCAGTGGAACCTCGTATTTGAATTTCTAGCTTTTATACAATGTTTGCCACATGAGAACTTCAACCATGATAGTTCACACCTCCCCATTTACCAATGTCCGTCCATCATAGACGACCACGTGCCCCACTCCTAGACTGTAATTTGGTTTCGCAATTCACATGTTTTACCTAAGTCTCGTCTCCTAGTAATGATTCGAAACGAACAATAAGTTTCACCACTTATTTTGTAAAGTGTACAACAAATTTAAATGAAGGTGTCTTTATACGTATACCAATTTTTTATGGGTTTCCTGATTTTTAAACGGTACCCAGCTTGCACAAAATTTTATGTAACCCTAACTTTTGTGAAACCCCAATTTCCTTGTAACAATCCCTTGAAATTTTGAGGAAACTTATATAGAGTTCTTTTATTGTTGAAATCGGTTCGGCGGTCCTCTTCTTTAATTCTTTTCATCGACTTAAATGACAATTTCATCAGTCACAAAGCTTGGCCTCGCACCTTCGTATCATCATCATGCCATTAGTTTTCCAAGTCATTTATAATATAAAATGGCAACACTGTCACACGTACTGAGACGCAATCCATCTTCATAAGCACATCATTCCCATAAACTTCACAAGGGTTTGGGGCAATAAATTTTTCAATTTTTGCATATTGGTGCTTAGCCAACTTAAACCGGTATTAACCGACCGTCTTCACGAACTTTCAAACTTGGGGAATAGTTCAATTGCGTCAATTCTTTTTAACAAAACTGCTATGTAAAACAACATAAGACAATAGTAATTTCCTCACTACCAGGCTGGATCCTACTAAATGGAGAAACGTCCTGAACATCAAAATGTCATCCCAATCAGACTATAGATAAAAATGTCTCGATCCCTATCACTATAGATCAAAATGTCTCATCCCAATCAGCTATACATCAAAATGTCTCACCCCTACAGCAATAGATAAAAAAAAAGTCTCATCCCTATCAGCTTATAGATAAAATGTCTCATCCCTATCAGCTGTAAGTCAAAATGTCTCATCCCAATCAGCGATAGATAAAAAATGGACCTCATCCCTTATCACAATAGATAAAAAATGTCTCATCCCTATCAGCTGTAGATCCAAAATGTCTCATCCCTATCAGCTCGTAGATCAAAATGTCCTCATCCCTATCAGCTTTAGATCAAATGATCTCATCCCTATCAGCTGTAGATCAAAATGACCTCCATCCCTATCAACTTATAGATCAAAATGTCTCTCCCGTATCAGCTATTAGATCAAAAATGTCTCATCCCTATCAGCTACAGATCAAAAATGTAATTTACTTTCTGGATAGTCCTCGTAAATTCTCTTCCATTGTACAGGTTTCTTAATTTAAAAGTTTAAACAGATTTATGCCTCTTGAGGTATTAGGTTAGAATACAAAGAAATTAACATACATAACATTAATATTTCTAGTTGTAAGAATTAATTTAAATTTTCTAAATGTCAGGTTAACTTGAATAATTTATTATAACACCATAATACCAAGCAACATGAATTAAGAAACGCTGTTTAGGGGGTTTACTATTGGCAGTTTCTATTTCAAAATGGTGTGATGATTATATATGATTCTTGGACCCCCAATAAAAATGATTGTAATGTAAAGTGATTGCCTAATGCAGATACTGACTCATTTCCTGGCAAAAGGAGCAGTACGCGAGGGCTCCTGTATATACAAGACCGCCCAACATTACCCACACGCTCCTCTTGCTCGCACGTGGAGCTGCGCAAGGCTCCCAAAGTGGCTCAAACGACCATCTGGGAAGCCTCTTTTGGTGTAAAGTGAACCTTCTAATGTCCAAGTAATAGGTATAATGATGCCATACGAGATTGAGCAAAATTACTAAAATGTAGAAGATGGATTGTTGCAACAGGAACCTGCTCTTCACGGCGCTCCATAAGTGGAAGAACTATAGAACCAAACGAAAAATTTAAAAGATGGCCCTGTAACTGTTGGCGACAACAGAGCTTTTTAAACGAATGCCCTGCCAATTGTAACGGATTCCCAAACTGAGAGGTAGTAGTACAGGAAAAATATAGATAACTGCTCACACTTTAGAACTGTTTGCAACTTGGCCAACTGGCTATATTTTTTTTCCCGTGATTTTACTCTTCCCCAATTCTGTTTAAGTCTGAAATACTTCAATTTCTATTCTATTATAACTTTTTTTAAATTTTAAACAATGTTTTTCTATTCATCCATTAATTTAACATCACTAGTGTAAAAAAGTGTTATATTTTTATTGTTTATTGGGTTGCTATATTAAAACATTTAATTACGTTATTATTCAAAACTAAATTAATAATTTTTTATGCATTACCTGTAAAAAAATGAAATGAAGATGAAAAATGACTTATATTAGTGGCGATAGTTTAGGACTATAAAGTCCTCATCTCTACCATTTCAACCCTCAACACGAGGATAAAGGTATATAAAGGATAAAAAGGTGTATTTTGATATTGTGTTGTAAGTATTGAAATCTATATGAAAAACCAAATAAATGTTCTAACGTTGTTAAAAATATTCTTAAATTCTACTTGTTGTTTTAAAAAACTGTTAGAATTTTTGACCACCGCATTACCGATTGGTATATCTTTAGTTAACTTAGCCCACAGTATGGACAATTCAACAGGACGGTACACAACGTGAACGAGACATAACAAAATGAAAGTGTGGCATTTCATTATTACAGCGGCGCTGTTGTTATGCTGGAACCCTCCCTATCAAGAGTTAACGTGTTATGGAAATGGCTTTTAGCACCACCTTTTATCAGATTTTTATCCACATTAGTTCCTATGTGAACTTATATAATTGACTGATTAATCCATATAAACAGTCAGGCAGGTCCCTTTTGTTACCTCTTTGTTTATGTTTTCCTGCTTTTAATGAGGTAGCAGGTTCTCAGGAAACGGACACTTGACCCAAAATGAAATACAATATATAGGTAGAGGAAAGTAGCAATAACAACATAGCCATTCTATTTCCTGCTTAAACAGCTCAGTTTGGACAGGTGATCACGACGTATGGGGACTGTTTCAGTTTTAGGTGGCAACGTGGTGACGTTCTCCCAGCCGGGACAGCCAGGCCGTAAGTGTGTCACAGGTGGTGACAGAGCCGCTCCCTCTGGTGGAGCTGTCACAACGGCTAACAGCAGCTTTGCTTCGCACCTCCCCCCGGTCCAGCTTGAGAGTAGGTGTGTCACTAGCAAGAGCGACCGCCCGGTGTGGACCTTCGGTGGCCGCGAGTGCTGAGAGCCCCGGACAGTCGCCGTCGCCATGGGGACACGTGCTGGGCTTCACGACAGGATCAGACTGGAGGTAACTCTCTACCTACTCCAGGTATTAAGTAACTAGTTATTTTTGTCATATCTTTAATTTACTGTACAGTTGTGATGTGTCTTGGTAAGAAAGATAAGCTTGTGATATCGGAAAGGGCCTCACAAAATAATAAAAGTTTTAAATTGGGTTTGTAATGTTTTTAATGTAACAGATAAGTTCATCAGTACCATATTTTAAGCTCCACCTACAACATAATATTTCCTTTAATTTAACCCTTTGTGCTCCAAAGGCCAGCAGCTCTGGCTACACATCCAAAGGTCTGCGGACAGCCTCACGTTTAGTTTTTTTGCCGTAATTCTAACCCTCGCAACTCGTTGACGCCCAGTACAGATGGCTGCGCTACTTTCAATTGACAGAGCTCGGCGGCCATATTTGTTGTTTTGCCTTTCCAGATCAGAATTATTTTTTTTCAATTATCTTCCATGTTTATGTGCATAGTAATTCAAACAATGTTTAAAAGAAGAAATGAAAAATAATTTTTAATGTATTGTTAATTTCAATTTGTGTTCTAATACAAAGATAAACCGCATATTTGGGGAATTTCAACTCTTTTTATACGTATAGTTATTAAGAAATGATGGTGTAAATAAAAATGTTATAAACGTAGGAAACTTTATATCTCTCAGACATTGAAAACTTAGATTTTTACATTTTTTCTTTTCAGGTCTTTACATTTCAAAAAAGAATAAAACTTTTGGTAAATAACAACACCTATGTGCAGTCCAAGAATAGTTTTGGGGACATGACTCTTCTAGTAAAATGTTCTAGTTTTTCTATCACTTCCAAGTGATGGTATTGTATCCAGACCCACTAACGCGATTATTCGTATTCGTTCTTATTTGCACAGTCTATGTAAAGAAAAGAATTACAGGATAATTTAAAATGTACTGCTTTACCTAAAATTACTTTTATAATAAAGCTGCTCGACAGGTTTCAGCACTCACCATTCTTTATAAAACAAAGAGAATATTAGAAAATAACTGCTATTTTTAGTGGCCAGTGGTGCTGGCCTTACGAGCTATGGACGTATTATATCTTGGCCAGTACAGCTGGACATACGAGCTGAGATAACACTACGGCAAAAATTAATCCTTACTTCCAACAATATGGTGGCGGCCAGTAGAGCTGGCCATATGAGCCCCAAGGACAAATTATAAATAATGCCTTCGACGTGTTATAGGGTTAAGTTTCAAATGCATTGCAATGAAGAAAAAACAGAAAACTATTATAATTTTTTAAGTGGACTAAGTTTACTCAGGGACAGCTCTATAGAAAGTTTTCGGACACATCATTGTTTTTTATTAATATAATAAAGTTAATTAAACTATATTGATTTGAATTTCCCGCATAGTCGTAATAAGTTGTGATTAATTTGAGAGACCTTTTCTCAAGATGTGTGTTTGTTTATTGAAAAATGGTTAATTATTGGTAAGTTTTTATTTCAGCTGTGGCAACTGTTAATCCTTTGAACACAATTTGCAAGTATAACAATCTCTTTAACACTCAAAGCGAGTATGGCAAAAAATTACGTTTTAAAATCCTAGAGGGCATAGGATTTATACAGATGGCAGTACAGATATTTTTTGCTGTCTGTTAACGAGCAATTCCAAACATCTGTTGAGTATTGATCAGTAACAGCTGTTTATTTTGGGTTATTCTGTGTGCTCATTAGCGAGTAATCCTGCCACCATTACTCCTGTCCTTACTCACTCCAGTGTTTGTACAATTTTATTGGTTTATGATATAGTTTTATTTGTTTATAATGAGTTCAGTATGTTCTAGAATTTTCTACATAAATTATAATTTGTATTGTATATTGTATAAATTATTATTTTTATTATTACTTATCCAGGGGACTTGGACAATTTTTTTTTAGAAACAATATTGTAAAATAGTATCATGTGTATATACTTCTTACTTTACTTTTTCTTAATTTACATTCTGTAATAATAATACTGTTTCCTAAAATGTGTTGTCTAATGTCTTCTATAACTATTGATTACATGATGTTAAGCCCATTTTCGTGGTATTTGCATTCTGCTTCAAGAGATACTCTAGTGTTCAGATACTCAGGTTGTTGTAAACCTCCAATGTGTCACTGAAACCTATAACACTCTGCAATACAATAAAAAGGAGGATGAGTAATTATTTACGTAGATGGTTACTCAGTAAAATTGCCAGTTCATAAATACAGTTATGTATATATCTATTATAGAGATAAGTAGTGAGATTTGAATATTTTTAGAGCAGTCTAAATCATTGTTTTTAACAAGAAAATCATTAATGCTTTTAAATTTTTTTCAGCTTGACAAATACATCGGCCAGCCAGTGAATGCGAAGCTAGGCGATATCGACGGGTTGGCCGAGGATTTTTCAGTATTATCACAGGTACCAGTGCTAGTCTTTATAAATGTTTAAACTGTACGTATCTTGATGTATTACACCAAGGTACAATATTGTACTCAAATCAGCTGTAAGAAGTACTACAATTTTTACCGCTTAGATATGCAGTAATTAATTTTGTTTTATATCTTTCACACGTTTTTTAACTAAGTTTGAGGGCAAAGAAAAAAAAACACTCAACACAACTTGAGGAATAACCTCGTTGGTGTGACATTGTGGCCTCACAGTGCTCCACTGAGCCTGGAGCAGAACTCCGCTCTTGTAGATACAGGTTGAGGGTTTCAGCTGTACAATATTAATTTTTTATTTTTTGTCGAGGACCAAATTAATTTATTTTGTCAATTGTTGGACATATTATCCCTAATAAAAATGTTACGATTATTAAAAGAAA
The DNA here is from genome assembly GCF_021130785.1 of Homalodisca vitripennis. Taxonomy (NCBI): domain Eukaryota; kingdom Metazoa; phylum Arthropoda; class Insecta; order Hemiptera; family Cicadellidae; genus Homalodisca; species Homalodisca vitripennis. The sequence continues at coordinate 6,867 of NW_025786724.1, forward strand.
TTAAAAATTACAACACACTTGAAATGCTTTTGGAAAATATTTTACATCAACGAGCAATTAAAAAAAACTTAGTTCAATAATGAACAACCGGACTATTATTAAAAATTTAATTATACTCTTATCTCAATCTATAAGAAAACAATCTAAAATGTAAATTTCTGATATTTTATTGTATTCACTGGCGTAAACCGACATTTCCAAATCCTTTACTATATGTTAGTCTTTAATATTTATTATTTTGTTGGAAAACCACGTAAATTATTTTATTTTAATTTGTGATGTGCGCCTGACGACTTAAAATGTGTGATTTCTGAAAGGCTACTTCCACAAAAATTAAATATTAATATTTTGGAAATGCTGTGATCATTATTAGGAGTGTATCAAATTAAAATATCTTACCCAATTGCTCATTAGTCAATATGTGTCTGGGCAAAATAATCTAAGGTTTAATTTGACATGATAATTCTCTCGTTATGTACACGATTGTAATTTTACAAGAAAAATAAACATATAGTCTAAGAGCACTAGTGGTTCGGCTTACCTGTATAATATTTGGACGGACACCTGGGTTTTTGTACCAGTGAGGCCCCTGTACCCCTGTACAATGAGCCTATGGGGAGTCATCTAAGCTCCAGGTGGCCGACTTGGCGGGCTCTCCAGGTACAGCATAGGTATCAAATTTTTTGAGGCAATTTCATTAAGTATTTGGATGACGGTCTGGCCGTTTTGTAATTTGAAAAACTATATTAAAATTATATTATTATTCCGGAATAACTAACCATATCGGCAGACCATTATCGTGCGCGGATTTTCATTATCAGAATTACCTATATCAAAATTCGCGTAAAAGGATTTTGAGAGCGGTTTAAGAAAATTCCACAAATTAAAATTAATAAATAGAAATATCATTTTTACCGGACGAATAACTTATGGATTCAGCAATTCATCATAGGTAGTTGGTTATAAGACATTTACTACAGCCATTAAAAAGCGCAGTATTTGACGACAGATTGTCTTGAAAAAAAAGGTTTGCTATCACAGTCTTTAAAAAGTCTTTGTTTCTGCAATGTGAACAGACCACTCTGACTATCAAGCGTGACTAGTTCAAATAATTGAGGATACACTGTGTACATGATTCCCGTGAAAACAATGCAAACATTCATGAGACAAAATGACACAGCAGAATAATGAAAATCGGACGCCTGAAGCTGAAACTTTCGTCATCTTTAGATTCAGCAAAGATTCATTCGAATGTTCAATTTTTCGAAGACTGTAGCCTTCCGATATTGTAATACAGTTCTCCGATACTAGTAGCCTTCCTGCAAACTGTAAAATTATTCTGTCTGTTTTTTTTTATGTCAACAAAAAAAAACAATTTCGATTATTATAAATTGATACGCATTTACGGGAACTTACAGGACGATAGGATCAATTTTAATAAAGAGTATCCTATTAAACTTTTAAGCCTAGATACTACAATTTTACCAAGAAAACTTTTAACAAAAATAGACAAGTGGTTCTCTCTCCTCTGAAATGATAGTACCATTACCATCGAAATTTTGTCTGGCAAAAGTTTTAAGGTATCAAAATAGATCAACTCGTGGAAAGTCGTGTTCGTACTGCATGGCACATCTCCCGAGAAGTACATGAAACTGTTTATAAAAGAAATATGTCATTTAGTTAAAGATGATTTGATAAAACGAGGACTTTGGTTATTTTCTGAGTTATTTGCAGAAATAGTATCTTGAAATATTTAAAGAATTAAGTGAAAGCTCAGACCCAGCCATCAATATTTAACGCATCTTATTTGGAAGAAAAAATTCGCAAAAAATTTGGCGATAAAATTCAAATTTTGACATCCAACAAAAAAAATTGTTGCCCCAATAAGCCGGGTATTTCAACAATTGATGATCTTTACCCATTTACAACTTTTAATACAATTTTCAATATTTTTAATCAGGGAGTAGCTTAAAGATTTTTCGTTTTTTTTACTAAAGTAATGTCCAGGCTATAAAAATAGATCGTTCGTGACCATGATCTAATATAAGTTTTTTTAAAGACCCTCAATAAATTTTACAAAATATATATCAACTGGGCAGATTCTCGTCAATTTACTTTCTAAATTTTATTTTTGTTGGAGCACTATTCAAAAAAATTGTGTCTGCCCCCGCACATAGAAATCCCGCGCGAATAATGGTCTCTGCCATTGTTAGTTTTCCGATAATAATAATAATATGATTTTCAAATTACAAAACGGCAGAACGTTCATCTAAATATACTTATTGATAGATTGCCCAAAAATTCGATACCTGTTCCTTACATGAGAGCCCGCACAAGTCGGCCACATGGCGCCCCCGGAAGCTTTAGTGGACTCCCCCATCTCATTGTTACAGGGGGGCTATCTCTTGTACGAGGGGGGTACAGGCGGGCCTCACCCTCACTTGTAAACAAAAACCCAGGTTTCTCACGTCAAATGACATACAGGTAGCCGACCACTAGCTCCTTAGAATAATAATTGTTAGTGCTATCTTCAACGGTAGGGTTTAAAAAGTTTCTTGGGTTTTTTAAAATTTTCTGATTAATTATGTACCAGTGATATTTTACAACCTTCCAAAGTACACTTCTGTTTGCCATCATCTCTTACAGCTTGTTTCTACCTACGGTTTTCATTAAAACTGTAGTATAAAAATAATTCCTGGAAAATCCTTTTTTTTTTTTATGAAACACCACAATGTAATGGTTCAGATCCTCATGAGGAAGTCGTTCGGGAACAGTCAAGTTCATAGGCGATAGCATCTAATTCTTTATTCAAATGATAGTGATATCATATTTAATTAAAAAAATCATCTAATATCATAAAAGGATTATGATTCTTAGATGTCATTGACATGCATGGCTACTGTATAGGAGTAGAGAATCAATATATTTAAATTTATTTTTTACCTAAACGTTTTTTTAAATATTAATAATATCAATAATTTTTCTTCACATTTTTAGTGAAATGGGAATCTTGATGTAGGAAGGAAGACTCTGATTGAAACTGATTCTTCGTTTGGTTAGTTTTGATCTTATATTTTCAACTTAAACACTAAACAAACTACCTATTACACACCTATTTACTATAACACTATTTTTCATTCTTCTAACAAACAAACTGAATCAACTTCCGTTACACTATTTATATCATTTTTGTACTTGCAGGTTTGGATGGTCGTAAAATTATGCATAAATAAAGCCTATCACATTTAATAGTGCATTCGTCAATAGAAAATATTGGTCATAATAAAAAATTACGCATCTCAATTTAAGAGCCATGGTTCAGATAAAATTAAAAATTTAGCAGCTAAATTTAAGATAAAGTTAATCATTAATGGTGGATATACAGAGTTTGTCCGTAAAGAGTAAATGGAGTGGTGCCTGACCGGCTTGTTTTTGCTCCTGCCGTTCCTGTGTTTTGTGCCCAGTGGTTTAAGTGGTCTCGGCCGCCTGTGTCCCCGGGTGTCATCCCCCTGCTGGCTGGTTTTCGGTGGGAAGGGTACCGGGTTTCGCATTTTCAGCTGTGGATGCATAGAGGTTTACAAAAAGCCTTGCGGCCAGGGTGAACATCGTTTATTTGAAAACTATGATTGTCTAATCCTATTGACCTGATGAGCTTTTTTTCTAGGACGAGCAATAAGTTTTTTTTAACGTCGGGCGGGGTCATGTAGTGAGCAAGTGATGCGCGGGGGGACGCAGATAGGGGGCGAGCACTTTGGTGGGCACACACTTCATATTTGAGGAGCTAATCAGTTAGCGTAGACACTACGGCGAGCGTCCTATAACGCTGACAATCGATCGTGTAGGTAGGATCTCCGGAACTTGAGCAGTGTTAATGTAAGTCTATCTACTTACAATTAAATAAAGTAAAAAACTGAAAAAATTGTGTTTCTGACAGACTTTTTAAAATTATTTTTTGTCTGGTATAGTAAGCTACAAAGTTACTAACAAACAATCCTAACATAACTTACGCGGCACAACAGGCAGTAGATGTATTTATTTAGGAGTACTTAATATGCAATCTGAACATTAGCATAGACTATTTTAAAATCTGAATGTTGTACTGTAAAAGGAATTTTATTGTTGAAGGTAATTGGGATAAAATAATTTAGCTCTCTATTACCCTTTTTAATGCTACTTAAACTTGTTGTAAACGTCATTTTATAAAAACATTATGTATTTTTCCCCGTATTTTCCACCTTTACTACACTCCTTCAGATAAAAGTAGTAGGTTACTTTAAAGTAATGTTACCTGAAAAAATAACAAAGGTCGTCTTAAAAGGACTCCTAGCTTGAAACAAGTAGTTTTCAAAAAAAGGGAACAGAGGTGAAAAACATTTCCTGGATTTTAGAACCAATTTTGTAACCTTCAGGTATGAACCTTTTCAACACCGTTTTTCTATGATGAAACCCTTCTTGTGCCACCTTGCACCTGCAGCAGAAGCTACCAAGGAAAGAAGATAACAGTTAGGTTAGTAATTTCACCAACAACTATGTAGCTACACCATTACACCATATAACACTCCCCCCCTCCCCCCCACAGCTCCTAAGTGAATATAAAAACAATGTTTTCCTATTCCAAAACTCAAAAGAATCCTAACAGACCAACAGTTTCCAAAGATGTCCCTGGCATTAACAACAGGCATGTCAAAAAAAAAAACATCTGAAAGAGGTTTTATCCATTGACTTCAAAGGGTCCTTTAGCAACGTGAAAATTGCATTGGGACGTGTGATGTATCGGTTGCCTTAGAAAACTGTAATGGACCTATTGAATCAACAGTATGCATTGATCAAACCCATAAACTATATTTTTTTTTTTTTTTTTTTTTTTTTTCCTTTGGGATATTGGGGTGGGATTCTTAGAATCCTTCACACGTCAACCTGAGCTTATTGTGTGCCCCTTTTGATGTTAGAGGGGTTAAGCCCTATCTTACGTGCACCATTAATTAGGCTAAGAAGCTTTTCCCCCGATAACCTAGCATCTGGTTCGCTCGACCTGGTTTGTTTGCATCAACCGAAAAGAGCCCTTTCTCACTTGCTGCCCAGGTCTCTCCCACATCGGTCCAGTTATTTATGTTGTTTTTGCCAGTCCTCTTCTCAGACTTATTGCAGAGTCTACACTCCCGAGTCCCTCATTTCGTAAACCTAGGAGTGGTTTAGTGTGTTTACCTGAAAGTGGCCAGTGTCCAGTGGATCAAAAGTGCAATCCAACTTGCTTAACACGGATCCCTGCCCAGCCCCATCAGCCATCTGGTGAATCCGGAGCTAGAATCGGCAAGCAGTCCCTTTTGCCGAAGTGCTTGTCCTTGGTGACTCTGCCAACCGCAAGCGGGTGATCGTGGTTGTGTCGTTCCTGGACCATTTGTTTATACTTTGGTAAGCGGTCCTGACTTGCTTATACCACAAAACTTTGGTTCTGGACCGGTGTATGGCATGCTTGCTCCGCTTTTGGCAAGCCTGTCGGCGCATTCGTTGCCACCTATGCCTGTGTGGCCCGGTACCCAACCAAGACGCACACAGTTGCGTGATCCAAGCTTGCAGAGTGTTAAAGCACTCCCACACAAGCCTGGATGAAATGCTGTTGGAGTCAAGAGCTTTAAGAGCTGCCTGACTGTCTGACATTATACAGATGTTCATTCCCTGGTACCTTCTGGTGAGGCCTAGGTTGGCACAGGCTAGGATACCATAGATTTCGGCTTGAAATATGGAGCAGTTCCGACCCAAACTGCCGCTAAGGGCAGTTCTAGGGGATTGACTAAACACTCCATATCCAGTTCTACCCTTAATAAGCGAGCCATCCGTGTACCAGACAAAGCTCTTTCTTATTGTTGGGATGTTATCTTGCGATTTCCACTCATCTCTAGAGTAGAAGTCAACAGAGAATGGCTTATTGAATACGAACTCCGTTCTCATTGTGTCGGAGACCATTTCGAGAATAGCGCTTGGGTTTTACAGCTTCAGTGATGGCGCCATGGCTCGCGTTAGACGCGCCATTTCCTCCACAAGCCAGCAACCATCAGCCGATAAGCTGACTTACGCGCTTCAGCTTTTATATGGACATCAAGAGGTAGAAGTCCTTAAGCCACCTCGAGGGTCGCTGAGGGACTGCTCCTGAATGCTCCGATTACAAAGATTGTGCCAAGGCTTTTGTAAGCTTTCAAGCTTGGCTTTGGCAGTTACCTGATTCACACTTTGTCCACCAGACTAATGAACCATAAGTGATTTGAGGCCTTACAACTGCTTTGTAAAGCCATAGTGCTATATGGGGTTTTACGCCCCATGAGATTCCTGCAAGTCTCCTGGACGTCATGAGCGCCCACTTTGCTTTGTGCAGGATATTATTAAGATGATCATTCCACGTAAGCTTATGGTCTAGAGTCAGTCCTAAATATTTGACTGTCTTTGACCACTCCAGCTGAGTGGATGCGAGTTTCTAAACTATTTTAGTCAGTGACATTCTTATTACCTTATGGACGAAACCTGGTGTTCAAAAATAAAAATAAATGTACAATATAATAAGATCTTAATGAAATTGATTCAGTAAATTTTAAAAGTTTTATATTTGTTGCTTTTCCAGACTGGATCATTCAGTGTTGTGCAAAATAATTCACACGAGTTCAACTCATTAAGATCTGAGAAAAGTTCCATCGATAACAACAAATCTCCATTTAAAATCAAAATAGGTGAAGGTAAGTTTGTGTCAGTATTATCTTGTACTTTCTCTAACTACTCATAGACGAGTTTTACTATGGCCAATCAGATGGAACAAATTATTTTGTGTACACTAGAGATCCTTTATATCAATATGAAAGTGGTCATATTAAAACATTTTAGTGTCTGAAATGGGCTAATATTTAAGTTTAGTAGCATGATACTTGTGTCTTAGCAGATAGGTTTTGCTTGTTTGTTAATGATCAGTTGGAAAGAATGAAAGTCATTTACATGTTGTAAATAAACACTTCTTAACTTTCCGTTGCTTTCTCAAAGTAAAATATTTATTCATCAACATCTTTTAACAAGTGATATCCATTGTAATAGGTCCTTTTGAGACTACAAAGACTTATTCCAGAGTCTTTGCCACATTTGGAAGCAAGTCTTGAAGGCCTCTTTTTTTTCTTCTTCTAAGCTGGAACCACTTTAAGTATTACTTCAGCCTAGAAGTGTCTAGCCTCTGTAAACTTAGACGGGCATCTTGTCACAGCTTTCATAGGCCTCCCCTCACCCCTCATCCTTTTTCTTTTTGTGAAGAATGCCATGTACAAATCTTCTGGTTGCATTCCACGTGTCTTCATTTTTCAACATACGGAGCACAACACAGTCTGGGGCTAGTTGATGATTTGAAGTCAAGTTGAAGAGCTCCATTCTTCCTCCCATCATTGGCATAGAAAGAAAGTGTGGTATGCTGAGTCCACCTCTCCACAGTACCAGCAACCATCGTCATCTGTCAGGTGAAATCTTTTCAGATAGATTCCAAAGCTACCATGGCCAGTTAAAAACTGAGTCATGTAAAAGTCAATTTCTCCATGCTTTCTCTCTGTCCAACTTCTTGTGTCCTTGATGAGAGTTCGTGTCCAGTGAGCCATTTCTGCAGCATTCCTGCGCCATCTTTCCTGCCATGCGCTGAAAAGATCATCTCAGTTTCCTTACCTATTCATTCATAGTTCTTCGGCTTATAGGTCGATGGGTTACAAGTCCTGCAATGACTTGTGCTGCCTCAGCTTATACTGTTCAGTATGCACTGCAGACTCGTAAGGTAAGCCGTCTCTGTGTTCTGCCAAGAATTTTGCCGTACATACTGCATTACACCAATCCATGCAGGTTCTGCATACAGTATGATCGATTGCGCTACCAAACCAATTATCTTTCTGGCTCTTGGTCCTCCTAAATTTGGCATTAGCCTGCACAGAGATTGTGCTGGGCTCTCAGCTTTATCTGAAACTTTCTTGATGTGAGTTCCTTCCTTCATGTCCTTCGCTATCCATACTCCAAGATACTTTACTTCATGTTTGGTTTTTACTTCCACACCTAGATTAGAAGGTCAATAATGAACTTGTAACAAAAAAACAACTTTTTCAGGGCACACTGACCTACAATAATTCTGTTATTATGATATTAATTTTTAATACTTAATTTTCAATATTGTATATTACAATTTTATTAAATACCTGATAAAATTATTAGTATTTATTTATCGTCTTACTATTCATTCCTATTTCTTTTCTCATACTTCAGTGTTGCAATATAAACCAATCTCTTTTGTACTGTTGCAGACAAGGGGCAAGGAGTGATCTGCAGAGCATTATTGGCTGGACAATTTGGAGCTAGCGGTGGACCTATGTGTGCAGGAGAGCCGCATGGACAGACGCCATAATCCTGGCCCAGATTGCAGGTCCTGACGTGCTGGCACCGGACACAGTACAAGTACTTCCAGGCAAGTAACAACCTGAGTCAGTGTCATGATTCGCTTAAGTAATAACGTCTTTGGAAACAGTGGACTACAAAAAATTCCAGGTTGAGATCAATCTTTTTTTTATTTTAAAGGAAATGATTTCTGCATGGTAGCATTTGATATAACTTAAGGCCTACGGGGTGTATTTCACATCTAAGTATCTCAAATAATAATTTTAATTTGTCTTGTTACTTTGATATTTACACCCTTGGACGAGTGTCCATAGTATTTTTCAATAATAGAACTCAAATTGATAGTACAAGTTGATCGGGAAGTGTGATATCTTATAACAATTTATTTAGAAATAAGAAAAATTTTCATGAATAATTTAACATCATATTAGTTTTAAAAAATTATACAATTTTTCGAATTTTTATTGATTTTTTTTCCAAACGTTCCAGTAAAATATCGGATGTTGGCCACTTTTTAGACAACTTTTAGACGTTCTCCAGTAAAATCGGGACATAGGCATTTCAAAGGGTTAAATACCCGATCAATTGCGAAATTATTTAATTGACTTGTACATGAATTTTTAGTTAAATTCTTATTTAACTCCGGCAGTTCCTGTATGTAGATTGTTCTGCACCCTCCTCACCTTTCATCCCTTCTATTTATACTGTGTCTTTGACAACCTATGCGGACTGTCCTCAAAGTGCTGCTTGGTGGGACATTATTTAACGAAAACAATTTTTAATTTGGATTCCAATGGGTTGTAACCCAAATGGGCCGTTTTTCCCAGTACTTCTAAACGCCTAGTAGTGCGTTATCAACATGCCTCTGATTCATGCTGACTGCCTTCAATTTGAACCTTTGGTAAATCTATTTAAAATTGTACAAACTACCAAAACTTATTTACAGTAGTTTTTTTTAAGTCTTTTTCACACATTTTACATTTAGGTGTATATTGACCAAGGAAATAGGGTAAAAAGCATTGAAGATTATTTTGAAAATAAATTCATCACATTAGTTTTCAAGATATACGTATTCAATTTAATTATTATTGTAATATAAGTTTATAACCAATTAGATGACAAATCAACAATTGTACAAAAATGGCAACAGGAATTAACTTGTAATTATTATGTTACTTTATTCTTTACTACTCTTACTTAGTTAATTATTTTCGTTCCTAATATATATAGTTCTACAGCTATATAGAGGAATACTTTCTTTTTATTTTTTCTTTATTGTCTCTTGGAATAGTAATGACTCTTATAGCCCTGATATAGAAATTTAGCCTTGATTTGCAGTTAGCATACATTAGAGATATTTAAATCTGTTTTTGTCAAACTGAATTTATTTTCTGTTTCTTGAAAGAAAAAAAATAAGAAAAGCATTTTTTTTAACTAACTATACTGGTTGGTGAGTGTACACGTATCATGTCATATGCATAGGTGGGCCTTACCACTATATCCGCATGCCTTGTCACACATTGTGAGATGAAACAATGATAAAGGAATAGCACTGGTTATTGATCTATTCTTGGTGTGACACACATTCCAGTTTTGAAAAGTTATTAATCCAGAATTACAGACCATTTAAAGAAACATTCTGTAATGTGTCCCAAAATCAATTTTGGCGTTCAGATTCGTC
>NW_025786725.1:0-16078 GCF_021130785.1 Homalodisca vitripennis
CGTAAACTACTCATTCTTACGGTTCCTGGGAATATAAGCCTATTCTTATTTCAAAACTTCCTCTGGGTTACGCACTACTGGGCTTTAAAGTACAAAAATCCCATTTTGGTGCCTAAAGTTCTGAAACATTAATTAAAAGAGCCTGTTGCACGTAATCAGCTTTGTAAACTTTGATTTATGACAGCAAAACCATGTGTTTAATTAATTTAACCACTATTTTCGATTTGTTACATTTATAGCGTGTAAATTCTTTAAGGAATAACCATTAGTTTGTACGTCGTTTTTATATTTCAGCGATTTGGTAAGTACCCTGTTTTAGAAATCTAACTTGGTCCTAATACATCATAAATATTCTAAACACGGTTCACAATTTGACTTCGAAGACTTTCGTTGAGGCAGTCGGTAAGAACTATGTATGCTAGATAAAAGTTCGCTGGATTGTGCTTTTTGAACTAATGTTTCGAACCAATCCATCTATTAATTTTCTAAAGTATTAAAAAACATTGCTTATAAAGTAACAAAAACTTAAATAGTGCCCTTGTTAATGTACTTTTTAACCGTACATGTTTGGGCAAATATTAAGTTTTACATATAAAAGACAAAGTAGGTTTCTATAATCTGTTATACACATTTTCTTGATCAGGAAACAGAACAAACCCAACATTGGTAGTATAATTTACTCGAACCAACATTGGTTGAGCAGTTACTATACTAGTAACTGGTAGTATAGTATAAATTTATTTATACTATATAAGTCAGGGGTATGATTAACTAAAAAATAAGTCAAAACGTGTCTGGCTATGTATATAACCATATAAAACATATGAAATACTGTTAATTTGGCTAATGATAACAGCTTTATTACGTTTATACTTTAAAAATATAAAATAAACTGTTTGTATGTAATGTTTTATTATTTATCATGAATATGCTGTTTCCTTGTAGAACGTGTCATTTCAACATCGTACAATTGTACAGAGTATTTATAAAGTGCCATAGTGAGTGCTCTTAAAATAACTTGTGGTCTGAATAATTATAGAATGATATTTGCATTTATAATTCTGAAAACTATAAGCATACGTCAACTTGAAGACTGCACGAAAATGACAGTTTTTATGTAAAACTCTTGCAGTTTCAATGGCAGCGTACGGTGCTTTTACTGCTCAACTTAAACTGTTGAAAATTTTACACTTCCCTTACCAAGATCTCTTCGTCCTGAAAATATTTAAAAATTTCGGGCACATAATGTAGATATGGTTGGGAAGCTTGACTCAATATGAGTGTTGAGTTTAGCTCATTTCATCTTCCTCTTAGTACAGCGTTTGGATTGCACCTGATGAGACAATGAGCATAACTCCTTCAACTAGATTATATTTAGTATTCTAGGTGTCTCTGGTGTTGAAAAGATGTGAATAATTCATTTTGAAGTTCTTGGTCGCCGATTTTGTTGGATCTCTTCAGACGGAAATGACTCCAAATTCTATGACTCAAGTCTGTGACTGCGTCAAATTGCAGATGTGTGCACTAAGAGAAAGGTGAACTGGAGCTAAACTCAACAATCACACTGAATCAATCCTTCCCACCACATCTACATTATGTGTTCCTCCGTAGTTGATTCTGGTGGATTGCAGCAAGCTGTACGTGATCCGATACCAAAATTTATAAATCATTGAATTAATTAGACTAAATTACCAAGCATCAGACCCTTCCTCTAACGTCTCTGAAGAGCTACAAAGTACGTTGGATTGTGTAATACTGATTGACAGGTCCTTCATGCTATAAAAGATAACGGTAATGTAAAATACTAAAAATAGACCGTCGATTGATAAAGCGTGTAAGCTACTCACTATGCGTTTTTCACGTTTTAGTAATTTTTTTTTTATTAATAAATGATAGTATATTGAATTTTTTTTTACTTATTTTTTGGCTTTTTGAGTTTAATAATTTACTAATAACAAACAGATTAAAGATTGTTCTTATTTTATTTGTAATCAAGAAAAGTAGTAGAATTTACATTGTCTGCAATCGAGAATATATCAGTTTGTATAAGTTTAGGCAAATTTTGAAAGCATATGTTTATTTTAGGGTATTAAGTTGTTTTAGAACAATTTTTATACTAAAAATTCTTTAGTTTTTACATAGTATTAATAACCATATAAAACATATGAAATACTGTTAATTTGGCTAATGATAACAGCTTTATTACGTTTATACTTTAAAAATATAAAATAAACTGTTTGTATGTAATGTTTTATTATTTATCATGAATATGCTGTTTCCTTGTAGAACGTGTCATTTCATTATCGTACAATTGTACAGAGTATTTTATAAAGTGCCATAGTGAGTGCTCTTAAAATAACTTGTGGTCTGAATTATTATAGAATGATATTTGCATTATAATTCTGAAAACTATAAGCATACGTCAACTTGAAGACTGCACGAAAATGACAGTTTTTATGTAAAACTCTTGCAGTTTTCAATGGCAGCGTACGGTGCTTTTACTGCTCAACTTAAACTGTTGAAAATTTTACACTTCCTTACCAAGATCTCTCTTAGTCCTGAAAAATATTTAAAAAATTTCGGGCACATAATGTAGATATGGTTGGGAAGCTTGACTCAATATGAGTGTTGAGTTTAGCTCATTTCATCTTCCTCTTAGTACAGCGTTTGGATTGCACCTGATGAGACAATGAGCATAACTCCTTCAACTAGATTATATTTTAGTATTCTAGGTGTCTCTGGTGTTGAAAAGATGTGAATAATTCATTTTGAAGTTCTTGGTCGCCGATTTTATTGGATCTCTTCAGACGGAAATGACTCAAAATTCTATGACTCAAGTCTGTGACTGCGTCAGAATTGCAGATGTTGCACTAAGAGAAAGGTGAACTGGAGCTAAACTCAACAATCACACTGAATCAATCCTTCCCATCACATCTACATTATGTGTTCCTCCGTAGTTGATTCTGGTGGATTGCAGCAAGCTGTACGTGATCCGATACCTAAAATTTACAATCATTGAATTAATTAGACTAAATTACCAAGCCGCAGACCCTTCCTCTAACGTCTCTGAAGAACTACGAAGTACGTTGGATTGTGTAATAATGATTGACAGGTCCTTCAATGCTATAAAGGATACGATAATGTAAAATACTAAAAAAGACGTCAATGATAAAGCGTGTAAGCAACTCACTATGCGTTTCTTCACGTTTTTAGTAAAATATTTTATTTATTAATAAATGATTTTGTAGTCTATTGAAGTTTTTTTTTACTTATTTTTTGGCTTTTTAGTTTAATTAAATTACTAATAGACAACAGATTAAAGATTGTTCTTATTTTATTTGTAATCAAGAAAAATTAGTAGAATTTACATTGTCTGCAACGAGAATATATCAGTTTGTATAAGTTTAGGCAAAATTTTTGAAAGCTATGTTTATTTTAGGGTATTAAGTTGTTTTAAGAACAATTTTCATACTAAAAAATTCTTTAGTTTTTACATAGTATTAAAATTTTAAGCTTGTTTCTTGAACCATTTTGTATCAATTTTTTTTTTTTCATTAATTTTATTTTCATTTTACCAAACGTGCATTTATTAATTAATGTAAACTATAAACTAAGATAGAAGTGAGTAAGCATTCTCATTATGTAAATATATTTAATTCACCAGTTTCCTCTTTCCACCACTTTCCGAGTTTCCGAACTGTTATGTATTAATTGTAAAAGAACCTCTTGTAATGCCAACTAATGTGGCATAGGTGTTGCTAACTGAATGAATTATTTGAAGACTGTCCGTACAAATATCACCAGGGTGTTATCTGATACTTGAGCAGTCTTCCCTTAGAAATTCTACCCTTATTGCAATGAATATTTAACAATTTGGGTAATAGTTTTAAAGTAACACTTTGGAATTCGAATTATTAAAGGAAAACATATTGAGGTATAGTAATGTGAATGGAAACTTATTGTGTACTCAGGTTTTTCACTGTAAAAAGTGGTGAGAGGCCTTATTCGCATTTAGCTGAGAAACATTCTCAGCCGGTCTAATATAAAGAGCCAAACAATCCATCAGTTTTCAGTAATACTGTAGGAGAGTCACGAGATAAACCCTGTCTCCTTGCATACCTGCAAATTGAAGGCGCTAATCACCTCTCTTGAGACTCTGACTATAATCGTGTGTTCTAAAGTTACAGACATCATTATCGACTTACGTGCCTGCAAAATTAGGTGATACCGCTGCAATACACAGCTGCATCGTGTACTGAGCCAGAGGTCATCTCGTGAGTCACCTACAGTAACCTATGATCATTATGTCACATACTCTTTAAACCTGCGTGGATTTTGGAGACTTCCGTACATCTCTCTAACCCGACCATGTCCTGCCCTCAGGTGACTGATGTCACAAGAGCTACGATGGAATCCTGCCAGTCGCTCCTCCAGTACGCCCGCATCCTACCCAGAGATGACTGCCCGCCCGAGTATGCCTTCCAGGAGTGCAGCCTCTGCCAGGCCATGGAGCTCGAGCTCACCGGACCACCCAAGCTAGCGCTCACCAGCAGAGCAAGGGTATGTAGCTCTGCTAGTCAGACTCATTAGTGTAGGAAAATACGTGAGAATTTACAATTAGTTGTCTCGATGGAATTCTGTAATAATACCCAGAAATTTTGCCTATAAAATATTAAAAACGAAACCACACCCTGAAAATAACGTTTCAATGAGATTTTAGTTTTACTAGAGTAGCGTAGAGCAATCTTCAGTCAAAAAGTCAAAGAATGTCTAATTTTACCGGGCGAAGTTAGAACTAAGAAGCCCTCTGTGACTTTGGGGACCAACGGCTTGAAGGTGACTTCCGAACCCACGACCAATGGCCGGGCAGGTGGGGCGCTTGCAAGGACAGGATCGCTTAGCAGTCACCCATCCAAGCAGCAGCCACGCTCCACGTTGCTTGACGCGGTATTCTTGCGATAACCGCTGTAAGTACTACACTGCGCCATTGGTTTTAAATCGATAAATAATATCAGGCATATTCTTATCGCAACCTTCCACCCCCCCTTCATTACTTGGTCAAGGTCGAGAGGTCAATCACCGCACAGTTCAGTAACAGTGTCTTGACGATGTTTCGCTGTTATAATAATAATAGTGTATTTCTATGTCACTGCTTTATTCGTGCTGTAGAATTGTTTTTAGAGATGAGTGAGTTTTAGAGGCAGTACTGATCAGAAATGTCGTCCCTGGACATTAGTGTGGGCTTCCCACTTCTGGCTGAAAAATTGAAAATCATCCCTTTAGACAGTTCCTAAGTTCAAGCTCAGATCACGTAATACTAATTGAAAATGTTATTGTTAAACAGTAATTGCAAAAAGTTACAGTTTGTCTATACATAAAACACTTTATTTTCTCGCTATAGGGATGTGGTCGGTGTGAGAACAAAGTACCCTAGAGTTTAAATTAACCAAAAACCGATGAAACCGAACTTCTGAGTTTACCTAATTGATTTTAAAGAATACCTTTGTATTTCACTTACCATGATAAAATGAAAATAAAAACAAAGCTCCGTTATATTTCCAGTATAGTTCCATGGATTTACATTCACACTCCAAGCTTATGTATTGTTAACCGAAGTGTCAGATTTCCGTCAATCGACAAACTATGTGGTTACAATTGTAGTGAAATTCAATCCTCGTGAAGTACATTACTGAAACTGTAAGTGCGAACAACCCTCACAATGGCTAATGCCATGTTGACGGTTAACAACGTGTGAGAAAACTAATGAGATATTGAGCAGCTGGCAACATTTCAAGTAGCTGATCAGGTTATTACATGTTTTCATTTATATGTAAACATTATATACTCAGTCTTAAGAAAACCAATGTGGGATCAAAAACATTATGGGGGTAGCATGGGGGTATATAAGGGGGAGCTCAGGGGCCCAAGCCCCCCCCCATGAAATTTGCAAACAAAAATATTAAATTTGCATCTAGTAGTTTGTTTTAAACTAGAACACATCTATGAGGTCTTAATGTTCCATAATTTCCCGAGAGAAAAATCATGAACTCCTAATTTTCTTAAGTTATATTTTACGTTTGAATTTTTTACTTCTTCAATAACCATTGTGTCATGATGTGGTATAGATCACCCTCCCCCTAATTAATTTGCTTATACGTTCATGGTTGCTGAAAATGGACGACTAAAAGATCACAGAAATTTAATCGAATAACTTTGTAGTAATTTCTGATCTTCGGACACTAACGAATCAGAGACAGAGGTTTAGTCATAAACCTTTACGAGTAAAATTGCCATCCAGAGGACAGTTATATAATAATTTATTTATCAATATACGAGCAGATATAAATTTAAAATAGTATTTGGGACATCTTTAGCTACAAATTCCAAAATTTTGTATATTAGCAGATTATAATAGGGATTTTTTACAGTACGTATATGAAATATTATTGAATAGAATGACAGTTTTTATTTATAAGAGAATATAAACTTCATAAATAAGTACAAAAATAACACATTACGTCTTAAATTAAAACTCATATACAAACTTCAAAACACAATCTTTTTATGTGTTTTTTTTTTCAGGGAAATTAACATAACAATTAGGCTCTGACAGAAATTTAAGCAAACTATCGCAACCAAAACGATTGCACTTGTAGCATCTCTGCACAATTGGTGGGTAACCTTTAACCTTTCGAGCCCAGAATCAATAGAGTTCTTTCTTGTACCTAGACGAATCTATGTACCATGTTTCAAGTCTCTATAACCTTATTGACAAACATTATCACACATACAGATAGACAGATACAACAGTCGATTTTAAAAAGCCCCTAAAAAGTTATATTTTAACTAAAATGTGAATGCGCATATACAGAAATTCTCTTATTAAATCTACTTTGATCATAATGGAAAATATGCGAGTATTGTAGTCTACCAAGAGTACACTTTGTATATTAGGGCCACAGATTACATTGACCGATAAAGTAAACTTGGACACTTAAGCTACCGGAGTTAGCAGGAGTTGTCAAACTGACGTTACCAATCTATCATGCACGTTACGACCAATAAACAACCTTCGGAGCGTAAGTGATAATCGTGGGGGAGGGGAGGGGGCACTCTGCTTCCAGGAACCATTTGGCTCTATGCCAGAATCAGGCGTGCCGTCATAAACAAAGCTTAAGAACTTTCCAAACTTTTCAGTGCCAAAGTGACGATAAAAATCTTATAACGGTCTTGTATAATAATATATCAAATAGTTGGATTTATAACCGCGTTTATCTTCTGACATAAATAGTGAACGAAATAACCTTTCTATAAATAGAAAATAAATTTTCATTTTTTTATGTAGATGTACGGTTTTATCTTTCTGGTTCTAAAATTGTATTTTTTTTGCCGAAATATAAATTTGGAAATGTTTTACACCGAAAAAAGTGAGAAACTTTAACATTTTATTTTAGGAAATGCTTACTATTTTTCATGTTTGAAATTTCCCTCCACGTTCATGTTTTAAACGCGGATAAAACTCACTCAAATTAGATGTACTGATGTTTATAGAGTGAACGTTGTGTAATACGAGTATGTTAAGACACCTCTAAAGTGTGTATTTTACTTTTTTAGAGCAATTTTATCCTGAGCTATATCTTTAAGTATACGTGTGGTATTAAAACTTTCTATCATTTAACACGGTAATATTCATATAGTAAATTTGTAATTACAGTGACTCCTAACAGAATGTTTATTTTTTTTTTCTTTATCAGGGGCTAGAGTAAGAGTTTAAGTTTAAGTCAAGTGAAGAGCAGCAGCAAAGCTGTCTAAACCTTTACAGAATGGTGCATATATCACCCATTGGTCATAATTTAACCCAGTAGTTCTGGAATTATCTTGCAATTAAGGGTGCTTTGGTGCACCTCTTGGGAGCCAATGAGTCACGGAATGTCGTCTCGGGACGTATTGCGGCTCAAGAATAATGTGTACTGACCTTGAGCATAACTGGTGCCCAAGATTTGTTAGGATCCTTATTAACAATCTTGCTGAAGGTCACGAGTTATTGGGTCGATTGAAACCGGTCACTATTGGATTGTGGAGCCCTCTGCTATATGAAGGGATGCTTGAGAAATCTCACCGAACTGGTGAGGGGGCCAACCTCACCACCACTGATGGTCACAATGCTCTGTCCAGTCTGGTGCAGGAAGAAGAATAGTCCGCATGAATGGTTGATTTTCCACTGACGTTTGGTGATCACATAACATTTGTTTTGGTACAATTCATGGACGAAGTGTATCCAATGAGAATATTTGGAGAATATGTTTTAAGCTTTGTACAATCCATGAAAGAACCCCCTAGGATTGTGGATCTCTCTCATGACAAAGTCGGATTTTAGTGCAGTTATCTCTAGTGCTCTATGAATCTCGCTGTATATTGAAGGACGATATAAAGTTCTTGATAGAGATCATCATGTTTGGAGCCCTGTTTCAACTTAGCGAGGAGTACAGAAATCAGTCTCAAGATAAGGTAAGAGACTTAAAATCTCGTAATACTCTTAAGAATTCGTAAGACTTTGTTACCTAGGTATTAACGACGCTGTCTTTGAGAAATATAACAGATTTCTAAATACCACTTGTCCAAAAAACCTCTAAAGATAAAAACACACCTTATTACCATAATTCCGCTTAATAAAGGCAAGATTTGCAAAGATCATCGTTAATTATGAAGGGAACAGGATTTTTTACGAACATTTCTTATTTTTCAGTGATACCAGAAATCAGTAATACCACTGTGATTTCCTTCACAATATTTCCTTTTTTAAAAAACAAACTGTAACCACTGGTAATTATTGTGGTGGCCTCTACTTTTTTCCATGCTGAGTACATACTTAAACTACCCACTTTTAAAAACCTACTACGTTTTGAATACACTGAAAAGTTCCCTTGGAGAAGTAATACAGCGGTCGAGAGCCTTCAAATTGAATCCAGGGCCTCACTGTTTAGGTCGACAGCCTTTTGTGTTCTTTACATTAGTTCAATTTCTTTACAAAACAAAGTAGAGACCACTATACCAAACATTATTACATTAACTTGCGAAATAAAAATTATAATTAGAGTATAAATTGATACTTGTATTATTTCTAAATATATTTCTCAGTATTATTTCTGAATTTAATTCTATGTATATAATGTTTAAGTTAAATAAATTGTATCATATCATTTTAGTTTGTAAAATGTTATACTGCAGAACCATTTTACGTACTATTTTACATAATAAATTGTAGGTTTAATCCTAACTTCGTGCAAAACTAGTATTTTACACGATCAAACTCCTCTTAAGTCACGGCCAAGAGCTTCCGGTACACTTCCGGTGGCGTGATCGTCTGATCCGGTTTGTAAAGAGTAATCACTTCATTGGCTAAACGTCCTGATATCTTCTAGTTGGTCTCCAGGAAAATATATAGCAATGCCTTTAAAACTTGGTAAACGTTCCAAATGGTATCAGCATTCCTAAATTTAATACTTACACGCCTAAAACTAAAGACTGTATATTACCAGATGACTTCTTTTTAAAAAAGACTTCACATTTCGTTGCATTTATATATTGTTTTTTACTTTTACATTAGAGTGAGAAATCATACGATTCTATAATAAAACTGCATAATTTAACGTAACTTAATTATTTGCAAGTATAAAAAGGAAATATATTTTCGATAAGGTTTTCGTATATATGATAAGCAATGATTATTTTAGTTTAATCTTTATAATAATTGCATTTCGATTGAATTAAAATTATAATAAGTTTTCGGGTATTTGACATCGTTATATGTTACAAAATGTTAGTACAAAGTTTCCGGAATTGTATCTTTCCTCTTCTTTAGGAGCTGGTTTTCTTTCTTTTCTGCATTTTTCTTTCTTTTCTGCATTTTTCTTTCTTTTTTACGTACTAATTAGGTCTTCAACTGAAGAAGAGGGAAAATGTCAATCCTCGAAACGTTGTATTATACATTTTGCAACATATAACGATGCCAATCATATATTATATATCACGTGGCTATCAGTACAATAATCTGGTACTTAGTTGGCAGCAGGTTTTCATTTACAGACTCACAGTTTACCGTTTCCCCTTCCACTTTTCGGAAATGTAATTACTACCGTAAAGTTTATTACGCTGCACATAAGTGCTCCCCGATCTCTATCAAATTACAAAAGAAGTAGCTACCATAAACATTCTTTTAAATGAGACTACTATAAAGCTTTACTTGAGAGAAGCATAATCAATTATATACATTGTCTTAGGTTTAAAAAATTTTGGTTTTTATCTAAAAAAATCACTTTAATATTTATTAGTTTTAATGTTGTGAAATTAATTTTATTTCCTAGTGTTTTCTACAAATACAAATATCATTCAATTTGTTTACCTCTAAATTACCAAAATAACTGAAGAAACTAGGTTGACCATGAATGGAAAGAAATCTGACATTGACAGAACATGTAAAGTTGTCATAATTGACACTTATATTTCACATGTAAAGTTGTCATAATTGACACTTATATTTCACATGTAAAGTTGTCATAATTGACACTTATATTTCACATGTAAAGTTGTCATAATTGACACTTATATTTCACATGTAAAGTTGTCATAATTGACACTTATATTTTCACATGTAAAGTTGTCATAATTGACACTTATATTTCCACAGCTTAACTACTGTGACGTTTAGATCAGTGATTTGACTGTTGAGCAATCGGACAGACTTTTGGCATGCACAGAACTACTGTATTAGATTTGTTTTTAATATAAGACGTAATGAGCACGTTTCACATGAATTACACCGATTCCATATTCTTTCCATTCTACATTCAGTTATCAAATCTAAAACATATATTTATCTGCCCGATCACTTCAATTTGATATCTTATATTAGTGAACGACCTACAAGAAAGGGGAGCCTCTTTACTATCAATTCCCATTCATACATCATCAATTTTTAATAAGTCGCCCAATTTTCTGGCTTGTCGCCTTTGGAACGCTCTCCCTGATGATATTAGAAGTATTAAGGTTCGAACGTGCTTCGGGGCGAGGGTCAGGGACTGAGGGGTGACGAGAGGTGGTGCTTGCGGTGTGTGTGTGTGTGAGGTCAGACAGTGTTTGAAGCAGTTGAATTGTGTTATTGTTCTTTATTTTCTCTTTAAATTTGTTAGGTTTTTCTTTCATTAAGAAATATATCATTAAGTGCATGAGTTCTTCTATGTGAAATAAGCAATTTTGTTTACATTTTTATTATAAAGTTATGTATGTTATAATTATGTATGTTATTATTATAAGTGTGCATGTGTCTGTATTCAATTATTGTTAATTTGCAGTATATGATATGAGGTTGAGTGGTAGAGAAGGCTTGTCAGGCCCTAACTCCGCCTCTTTGATAAAGGAATTTTTATCTCATTTATTGATTGCTCAACGTGGACGATCAAAAGATCTCAGACATTATTGAACTCAAAAAGTATGAAGTAATCTCAGATTTTCGGAAGCTAACGCACTAGGGATAGTGCTTTAGTTACAAACCTTTTAACGAGTAAAATTGTTTTCCTGAGTACAGGAGTAAAACAAGAGTGGTTTTTGTTCATTCTACCAGGAGGTACAAATTCAAAGTAATATGTAGGGCATCTTTTTACTGATACCACTAAATTGTAATAGTAGCAGATAAGAATAGAGATGTTTTACAGTACTTATATGAAGGATATTGGGTTTTATTCACAAGAGAACATATAAACTCCATAAATAAATTGTTATAACAGAGGTGTAATGTTCCTAAAACATTTTTCATCAACAAAATGCCATTTCCTTAAGTAGCAAAATGTTGTTTCCTTAATTATATAAAAAAAAAACATGTCGCGTAGTGTTATAACTCTTATAAACACTATGAAACCACTTATTCAGATCAGCCGTTTTTAATTTGGGACTCGGTTACAGGATTGTCCGAATTCCCTATTTTTAAAAGGCTATTATTATTCCTCGTAGATTGATAACAAATCTTATTATTGTTTTTGCATTCAGGGAAAGTTACTTAAAGTGCTGTGACTTTAATTAAATAAATTATTACAGCCAAAAGCGATTGCAGTTGTAAAGTCATCTCTACACAAATGGGAGTAAACGTTTATCCTTTTTGACTTCAAAATCAATAGAATTCCTTTATTTAAAATATAAGACTCTATGTACCATGTTTCAAGTCTCTACACACCCTTTCTGACAAACGTTACACTACAGGGCCAAAGATTACATTTATCAATAAAGTAAACTTGGACACTTAAGCTACCGGAGTTGTCAAACTGACGTTACCAATCTATCATGCACGTTACGACCAATAAACAACCTTCGGAGCGTAAGTGAAATCGTGGGGGAGGAGGCAATGTGCTTTCCAGGAACCATTTTGGCTCTAACGCCAGAGTCAGCCGTGCCGCCATAAACAAAGCTTAATAAGAACTTTCCAAACTTTTCAGTGCCAAAGTAATGATAAAAATCTTGTACCGGTCTTGTATAATAATAGATCAAAATACTTGGATTTACAACAGCTTTTATCTGCCGTTATATAACTAGCGAGATAAATAATATTTGTATATACTTTCATATGTTTTTAAATGTAAACTGTAATTGTAATGTTTTATCTATCTGGTTCTCAAATTGTATTTTTTGTGTTGCTGAAATTTAAATCTTGGAATGCTTAAGGCCTGAAAAAAGAGAGAAATTTACAGTTGTTGTATCCTTATAACTATAAGAATAGCAAATGACTGAAAACCTATCCATCTAAATTAATTATTGGAAATAATAAACTTAAAACAAAGCACAAAAGGTATTGTTCTATGGAACAGCTTCTCCTGGTTTAAACGCGTGAGCGTGCCGCACGGGCAAACATGTGTTAGTCTTCTATTATTACACAAAGAAAGAAGACAATTTCGTCAGAACTTTAACATTTTGATTAAATGTTCTCTATACAGCTCAATATCAGAGTCCTCTTTCAACTTAGGAATACGGAACTCAGTGTTTTACTATAATTATCTCAGACTTATAACATTGTATAAGACTCTAAACAATTCTTAAGATCTTGTTATCTGGATATTGACGAAAATGTCGTTTGTAAACTATAACAAGTTTCAGGACTGTCCTGTGCCCAAAATATTCATTAAGATCGGGATTTGCAAAGATAACTGTGTCTAGGATAAAGATAAGGATTTAAGATGTTAACTGTGAAGTAAAACAAAATTTTATCCTTTAGAAAAGCCCACCAATCTAGTGAGGTGGTCAACCTGAAACACTAGATGGTCTGTCCCGTCAGTGCAGAAAGATAAACCGTCTGCAAGAATGTTTGATTTTCCTACTGACGTTTGGTTGATCACAGGACAATTATTTTGGTATAAATTATCGACCAAGAGTGTCCAATGAAAATGTTTGGATATTATGTGTTGTAGCTTTATACAATCACATGAAAGAATCTCTGGGATTGTGGTTCTCTTCCATGACAAACTCGGATTTTACTGCAGTACTAGTTCACTCTCAAACCCACTGCCTATATAAAGTTCATGAAAGAGCTCATTGTGTTTGGAGTCAACTTAGCAAGGTGTACAGATATCAGACTTTTATTATAATATTCTCAGACTCTTAACATAAGGTAAGATAAGACTCTTAAGAATTCTTAAGATCTTGTTACCTAGGTATTGACGAAGCTGCCTTTGAAAAATATAACAGTTTTCTAACCATTCCTTGTCCAAAAAACTCTTAAATAAAAACCATACCTTATTACTATAATTCCGCTAAAAGGGTTTTTTGCAAAGATCATCGTTAATTAATAAAGGAAACAGGATTTTTTTTCCGGACATTTACTATTGTTCAGTGATACCATACCAATAGTAAATCATTCTCTCTCATTCATACTATCATTTTCGCGATAGCCCTCGCGATGATCAATTGATCGAGACCGATCTCTGTCTATGGTTCTTTTTTCCTGTGAGTGGAGGGTGGTGAGGGGGGGCTTCCAGGGTCCGGTTAGGGGGATGGCCCGGTATCGTGCGGAATTTGAGACCGAGAAAAAAAATCCACGTGACTAGTGACCACAATGGCATGTCTGGTGTGGTTTCGCTCAGAGGGTTTGCATTCCAAATACGCTCTTGACTCCAAATCACCCGACTGATCAATGTTTCATTTGCTCAAGGCTGTATTCCCGTCGGTGCGTTTTAAAGATTCTGCCAAAGTTTATTCCCCAATTATTCAAAAAGAACGATGCTTGCATTCCACAGCAAATTATCGTCCAATTTCTCTATACTCCCCACGTTTTCAGCAAAATTTGTTGAAAATAAAGCCTTTTCTCAAAACAATTTGAACAAACTTCTTGATCGTTAACGTAGATTCTATGGCCCGCACAATTTGGGTTTCACGGAAAAACAAGTCGACAATCGATGCTTGGTAACGAATCTCATTTACAATGGTTGGTCGGACGGGCCTAGAGAGGCGAGAGCACGTGTTAAGCATAATTCCTCGACCTCTCTAATTGCTTTTGACTAGCCTAGTGCACCATGCAACACTGTCTCGCAACCAGTTGTGGACAAGTGGTATTCCGGGGACTTTGCCGCACGATTTGGATCTCTGTACTTATTTGAAAGATAGAGAGCAGTGCGTTGCAGATTCGCGAGTGTTTGTCAGGCAAAGTTAAAAATGCCCTACGGAAGTTTGTCCCACGAGGAAATTAATATTAGGCGCCAGTCCTTTTTATCTAATTTACGTCAACAGATTGAATTCTGCAATCCAGAATGGGAAAAATTAGATTCAATATGCTGACGCGACACGACTCTCTGCAATCAGATCAAAATCGAAAAACGAAACTTGAAATGGAGTCATTCATTGAATTGAATTCACGCATTCGAATATTTCTCCAGAATCACTCTCTGAAAAACAAACAGTTTCAAAATCAAACGTTTACACATTTTTGCCTTCGGCATACAACAAGAATAATGAGGTTGCGACCCGCGGTGATGATCGAGACGATTTCCTTCTGGAAGAAACAGACTCCATTAAGTTCCTTGGAATGGTACCTTGGACTGGGGGCTGAAACATGGGACGTTCAACACATTGAAAACGTTTGCCTCTAAGGTTTGCCTTCAGGAATTTTATGTCCTGCGCAATCTTGCAAAATTTTGTTTCCTTGCATGGTATTAAAATGATGAGCCTAATTTCGGTCTGATACATCCACATTTGACATATGGCTTGAGATTGTGGGGAGGGAAGCTGTTCCAAATACAGATTTTTAGAAAGAGTTTTCCAGATCTCAAAAAGAAAGCCGTAAAGAATTCTTTCAAAATTAAACCCCAGAGAGTCATGCAAAATATGGCCTTTACGGTAGCTTGGATTGCTGACCCTTCCCTGTCTCCAATTATTCTCGAGGTGGCAACTTGTACTGCCGACTTAAATGCGAGTTGAGTGCGGGGGAGGGATGTCCACCAATATGGGACTAGAGGCAGGAATAACCATTTCGAGTCGAACAGCACAGAAACGGCAGCTTTCCGAACAATTACCATCTCAAAGTTAGTTTTTAGTCGGACTAATCAATAGTCTTCCCTGAAGGTCATCAAACAAACTCAATGAAAACAAAAAAAATTACAAAACTCGAATTAAAACATTTTCTTATGTCAAAGGCATTTTACTCTAACTGTATGAGTTCATGATGCGGCCGCTCCCGGCTGGGAAATGAAAATTTTTGCAAATTAACAACCACTAAATCCCCGGTTCTCATGCATACAAGACATCGTATATGGCATTGTATTCGTATTTAACCTTGACCAACATCATTTTATCTGATGTATCTATATTTACTTTTTATATAGTTATGTTGACGCATAGCCATGCAATATTGTAATTGTTTCATCACGCAATAAAGAATATAATTATTATTAATATTATTATACCATAAATCATTAACTCCACTTTGATTTCCATCACAAATCTACTTTTTCCCTTGTTAAAAACAAACTTTAACCACTGGGTAATTATTGTGAAGGCCTCAACTTTTTTTGCATGTTTTGTACATTCATTAAACTACTTTTAA
>NW_025786726.1:0-16949 GCF_021130785.1 Homalodisca vitripennis
CCCACAAAATTATAAGAGTTATCTATAAACGGCAAAATATAATTTCTTCTAAATCGATTCTTTAATTTGCTCTCTTCTAATCGATTGAACATACAAACGATTCATAAATTGCATCAAAAAAATCATGGACTATTTAGTTTAACTCAAAAATAAGTCAATAAACAACAGATAAAACATTAACTTTTATAATCCAAGCATAATTATGTTAACTAAAACACATAAAAAATAAGTAGTACATGGGAACTAACCAGTGCTTCTGAACTTCAGCAAAAAATGCTCAAACATTGCAAGTCAAACTACAGAACAACTACTAGGTTACCTGGTCAAGCACTCCAGGATAACTATGATTTGTTTGGGTTTT
Source organism: Homalodisca vitripennis (assembly GCF_021130785.1). Classification (NCBI taxonomy): domain Eukaryota; kingdom Metazoa; phylum Arthropoda; class Insecta; order Hemiptera; family Cicadellidae; genus Homalodisca; species Homalodisca vitripennis. Next base: position 362 of record NW_025786726.1, read on the forward strand.
ATCTTTGTATAAACTAAAGTTATTGTTTTATGGCATTACCACCATCTTACATAGCTTAATTAAATTAAGTGTAAAATGTTTAGTCTTAATTTATTATACATTTTTAATGCTACATACCCCATTTATGGTTGAGCCTTCGTGGGCTTTCACTCAAGCCGGTTTCTTCAGTCATCCCCACTTATCGATTATAGTGGAGTTAACCTGAGTTATCCTAAGTACTCTAGGGGAAGTTATAGCATGACCGGTGGGATGCGCGTGAGGAGTGGAGGAGTTTTGAGCCGCGAGGGGGCACAATCTAATAGTAGGGGAGTGAATACGGTGCGTTACTGTAACCCTACTGAGTGTTTTCGGCTCCGGTCTCATAGTGGTGGCGGGAAGCGAATATTCGTAGTGTTTGCCATCATTTCTAGACCCTTATGTTCATTAACGCGGTGGTCTTTTATGATGAGCAATTTAGTATAGGAGACCTTGAGGAGTATTGGAACATTTTTAGACTCTATTTGAAGTTACGGCGACGGACTTTTATGATGGGGGATTCAATACAGGAAAATCTTGGAAATATTGTGACCGGATGTACTTGTTCCGCATCTGACTTGTTTGCGAGCTTAAGGAATGCACCTGCCATTGGCTAAGGCTTATTCGACCAGCTCTTGTCATCATTCCCGCACTACTACCCGGCCTCCCTAAAACTATTAGTTATTTGCCCTTGTCACATTATAAACGCCAGGTAGGATAATTGGTGTAGGTTGTATTTGTTATTTAGAGTAATTTTTATTTATATTATTTATTTCCAACGGCCACAGTCAGGCCCAATTTTACAAAGACAAGTATTAGATGGGGTAGAAATAGTAAGAAATACAGCGGGAAAATAAAAATTAATACAATCAGAATGAAAAAATTCTAACATAAAGTAACAAAATAGGGTCTATACAAAAAATTTGAATTAATAAAATAATAAGATATCCAAAAGAAGTATAAAACAAGTTATAAAAATATCCATAAACATAAACAAAAAATAAAAATAAAGAATTAACTAACAACAATTAATTACTCATGAGTAATGGAAGCAATCTCAGGAAAATTAATTTAAATAAATTGTACTTTACATAAAAAACAAACTAAAGTTTAGGCTAGATAATCAACAAACGTAGAATAAATTAATAATTATTGTTATAGGAAAAAAAACATTTATAAAACAAACTTTTTGTGCTAACAGGAACCAAGCAAGTCAAACTAGCTAACGAAAGTATAAGATTGGATAAAGAGCGAACCATAAAATTAAATGAGTCGCCCTAATAAATCTAAAAGTATAAATATATAACACATTTAAAAAAATAACAGTAGAAATTCAATAAATACAACATATAATACAGATGAATCATTGCACTTAACACAGCTTAAAGCATAACTAGGGGTCCTAAATAATTCTAATATAGGTACGTTAGTCTTATATATGCTCACGGTCTTCTTGAGTAAATTTCTATATTTTTTATGGTATAATGAACATTTTGTTACATGGACCTATAACAGTTGTTTTAGTTTTAACTTTTCATTATCCTAAAAACTGTAAAAGTTTTATTTAAATTATAAATTATTATTTCAAACCATAGCAACATGAAGATTTGTTTTTACTTATTATCTTGAAAAATGTTTGGGACTTGAAACCACCAACATACCGTATTATAATAAAAAGTCCGTCCTATAATTTTTAAAAATCATGACACCAAATATTACGTTTTGTTTTCTAACCTTAGTCGAGGTGGAACATGGCGAGATCTGATTCCAGAAGAACTCTGGTCCTTTCCGTTCGTCTGTTCATCGGGGGGGTCGTCACTTTCAACTGGAGTCACCGCCACCAAGGTTCAAATAACGAAGTGGTCAATGAGTCAATGATCGTCTTCTATTAATCCATCCTTTATCCAGAAGTCCTGCTGTCTCAGTTTTAGGGTTGTGATTTTTTTGTAATAACACCTTCCCAGTCTATTTTGGTAACAGCAGTTTCACTAGCATGTGGTCGTCACTTCCTCAAGTTTTGCTTAAAACATAAATTTTACACCTCTTGATATTGTGGATTTTTTAGATTTCCCGTTTCATGGAAGCCCAGGCATAACTCTATGAGGATTTAGCTTCGCCACATATTAACGGTGGACCTAGCGCGAAAACACGGTATTACTAAATGTCCATGGTCGCCTTTAAGTAAAGAATCTACGACGGAGAACTCTTTCTTGTGTGAAGGTTTGTGTTTTGCACTATTAAAATCGTACAGTTCAAATTTTTTTCATAAGTCGTGTGAACAAGCTATTATTATTTTTTATTTTTTAGATTAACGCATTTCAACCATGTCAATTTTTTTCAACTGCATATTTATTTAGAAGGGGAGGGGGGGTTTATTGTCTTGAAGTGAAGCAGGTGATATGGTGCATTATCAAGGACAACTACGCTGTTTGTTTGGACGGATGTGGCTTTTGGCAATATGTTTTTCTCGTGAACCCATCGTTTCAAAAATTAACGCCATTTCATTTTGGACCATGGTAATCACCTGGTATAGCTGTCTGCCAGCCTTTTGAAAATTTAAAATTGCAAGTCCATGAAAGAAATCAACATCTTTCGGTGCCGGCACGCACTGGCACTAAACCACTTAATTAGTTTCTATTAGAATGAACTCCAGGAAACACCAGGACCACTCCAACATTTTTTCCAAAAGTTGTAAATTGTTGTCCACCCACGTCTCCGTCTAGGTACACAATAACTTTCACCCTCGTGTCTACACTTTTGTATCTCTCGCAAATAAACGAGCACGCCAGTTCTATTCTATTAAAACGTTCCTGATTTTTCCACATCTCTTCCACTTAAACCCCATGGTATGAAGTAAGCGTAAATAGGTAAAGTGTGTACTCCCCAAGGAAAGTTAATCTTTTCTTTAATTGCCGTTAATAATTTATGTACCGTTGGCACTTTCTTTTGTACAATGTAAAAATCATTAATGGTATCACGAATCACTCTCTGGTCAAATTCATCGATTGTGAATTTTGTTTTACTCTGAATATGGTCTTTTTTTCCCAGGAGTACTTAAGGCTGCATTACCGGCTTCGACACCTTCTTTCCTTATAGATGTTATACTTCGCACTGATATACCCGTGTAATTAGCTACCCGGATATTACTCTGCTTCAGTCTATGTTGGAGAGTACCCGTATTTGATTCTTCATCACACTTTTGAATAACTCGCCTTATAACATCCCTTGCCTCACTGTGAATTGTCTGTACCCTTCTTGCGAACCGGAGCCATTTTGAAAAGCTAAAAACTCACAAATATACACTATATTAAATTAAACTTCCTTTCACCTAATGAATTTACACTATGTTATACATTAAAAACGTAGTAATACAAATTTGAGGTGCACTGGTGAAATCACAACTCTCTACTACAAGGTATTCGCGGGGCGAATGTGCGAAGGTGACTAGTAGCGCCGTTGCCGGGGACAACGGTGACGTATTGCTTGTGGAGGGGGAGTCCTCACCCTCACCTCCCTCACCCCGCGCGCGCAAACAAGTCAGATGCGGACAGTACGTGATCTTAACAATGACTATGTTCTGCCGAAATTGTGTTCATAGCTCACCCTTCTTAATGAGTTCGCAGTAGAGATACCTGGTGGTAAGAAAGGGTTCTCATAAATTGGGAAAGGGTAGGAATTTATATTATTCTTGATCTCCAACGACGACAACAGTTCAGAATTGTAATTGTTACGCTTTGTTAGCCATTAAAATTCAATTTATCGTATACTAACCGTGTAAGCTTCAGCTACAATTATACACTACAAAGTTTTCAACTGACATAGCCTAGCTGCTAAATTAAAAATAAATATAAAACTGGTTTTAAACTAATTTGTCAATATACAATCAGTAGAATAAGAAAAAACTCAGTTTTATGTGCTACCAACTTGTATCAAGTTTAATTTAATGATGTATACTTAAAATAAACAATAACGCCAACGATCCACACGCAATAGTTAACATAACAAAACCCCGTTTTTGATGAAAATTATTTATTTATCTTTGAACTACACCCAAATCAAAATTGTCCAGATTACTTTTAGTATGTTTGCGTTTTCTTACTTTGTTGGGCGTACTAAAAGAATTGCCAATTGGACTTATTTTTTTCCTCCTTCAAAATTCGTCTCAGCGTACTTTCAGAAATTCCAGTTGCCTCTACGACACGCTGTTGAACTTTCTTCAAATTTATAAGTGTGTTGGTTTTCTGCTTCCCGTTTCATAAAATGGGAAGCACTTCTCTTGCTTGGCCGTGTATAACCTTTCTACCTCCAATTTTACTTTTTACATTATGATCCATTCCCTCAAACTCTTTACTTTAAAACGTAATGAGCACAACGCAATTAATTCACAAATTGTATTACAACTCGTGAATAGGCACAAGCGAATGTTTTTTGGGCGGCACGTATAGTAGACTGGAGACCGAAGTTCACAAGGCTAAATACGGAACAGACTGAGCCGCTCACCACCCCCCCCCACTTTAGTTCCGTCTTTGCCTACGGCGCATCTCGAAGTCACCGGTCATGCTATAAATTCTCTACTATATTAGATGTATACAATATAAAATAAGAAGTACCATATCATAAATTATATTAAACTAGACTAAGAAAAATAAATAGTTTATAAATAGTACAACATTGTACAATAACCAACAAAAACTCATAATTAACACACAGTTTACTACGTTTCATCAGATAAGATTTACTATCTTTTTAATTTTATATTAACGGTTTTTAACTAAATTAAAAATTGCTTATTAAGCTGCTAAGGCATCGATCAAACGATAACAGGATTTTTCTACATTTTTTCCATAATGACAGTGGTACAGAAATATTTAAAAACTAATGGTTTCGGCCCCCCAATGTAAATTTTCGGGCAGTGCTGTAAATGCGATTTGGGTTGCTGGGAAGGAGGAAGCGCGTTCATCGACCCTTTATTTCATGTTTAACATTAACGGTAAGATAGATTTTCTTCCTTACATGCAACATCTCCTGGAGGAGAATACATGTCTTCACAATTCCTTGTACTCTACTTCAAGTTAAAAAAGACAGAAGCTATAAACTGAAGGTTCCTCCCACTCACGCTTGGTTTTTAAAGAAAGGTGATCTAAGCTGCTTAAAAGGCGGCTGATGATGTCCTCAAAATCAATTGTTATTTCAAAAACACGGTTTTCCAAAACAAGGTATGGGGCCATCAATAAACACATAATTAATTCAAGAATTTAAGGAAATTAAGGGGACCGCACTTGGTTAAGTGATTTTACATAGGGTTACCGACGAGTTTTACGGATGTTTTTGGCGTCTGTTGCTTGAGGACCTCGGTCCATCACTGCCAACAGGGGAATTTCCCAACGATGTGATATGACTCCCCTTAGTTGAGGAAGACCTAGATTAGAACCATTCAAACAACCTCCCAGCTAAATATTGAAATGACATAGAATGAGTGAGATCCATGTGGTTAATACCAAAAATTTGGCAAAAGCATTATTGTGGAAACCACTGAACTCTATTAGTGAATCTGTCTGTTTAACTTAGGAGTTTTTTCCCTCTCTCCTAAGAATTGCAAAAGTGCACCCAAACCTTTCAAGAAAAGAACCCCTTTTTCAATAAATAACTATCGGACCGGACCTCAATATTGCCTGTTTTCTGAGCAAAAATATTTGAATCAAAACTTTTTCTAAACGAGAATGCTTTACTTCTTAAATAAAAACAACCAACAACCTAATAAAGACACCAATTTGGATTCAGGACAAATAAAATCGAAGATAAGAGAGCAGTGATGAGTCTGGTTTGATATGGTTGTAGAGGGGCTAGAACGTCCAGGGATCACACATTAAGTGTGTTTATTCACCTTTCTAAAAGCACCTCGCAACGACGGTTTTGACCGTGTAAATAACCGCCCGGAGACCACAATCTAATGGCATCCGAGGCGTGCCGCTCGTATGGCTTAAATCATTTTTAAGTCAGAGAGCTTCAATAAGTGGTTTCATATACTCCAAAACAATTTTCCAAACCAAAAAAAAAATTCAACTGAGTAATTGGATTTTCTCAGAGCTCTATACTCAGTCCAATCCTTCTACTGATATATGTCCAACGACGTACAATGCATCATCTGCTGCATCGTAAAAAAATCCGTGCAGTATACTGATTGGACACGACTCTCCGTTTCAGAGAAGAAAACTCATAAGAAGGTTTGGAAACTACAAACCTTTTTGTCCCAGTAGAGCTCCTCCAATGTGGGTCAACTGTTCATGTTGGCAGATTCCATATTGGAAGAAAGTTCTACTCCTCAAAATTTCCTTGGAATACTTCACTCCTCGGTCCAAGAGGTTGGACATGGAATAATCACATTAACCATGTTTTGTGCCAGACTGTTCCTCAGGATCATATTTCGAAGTGTCCTTTGGCCTCGGTATTGCTGCAGGTCAGTTTATTGATTGCGGCATATTATGGGCTAAATTCACTTCCAACACCTTTCCTATGGGGTGGTGTTGTGGGGAGGCCACTGCAGAGGCAACAATTTTCCTTGAGATTCTTGAAATTGAAAATAAAGCGATTCGTATTATCGTAAAGTTGGAATTATCAGATGTTACTCGGTGATGGGTGAGTTATCAATAGCCGGACTGTGTTGTGCCCGTCACTCTCGTTTGGAGTTTTGACCAAACAGTTTTCAAGAACGCTTTTTTTAAAGTAGCTTTTTTTAAGATAGTAAGATTTACGTTGCTAATAGGATAAGCTTTTAGGAAAATTATAATTCTTAACCGTAAGTTTAATTTTCTGTGTTTTAATTTTAATTATCGCTCTCTTTATATGCTTTACTAAACGACCTAACAAGATCGTTCCCGCGCTTCTCGCGAAATGGAGACTGGGGGATACAGGTGCGAGGCTCCTGCTGCGGCTCACCGGTGGATTCCCGAGGACTTGCACAGCGGTTAAGAACTTTGGTGTACAGTTGAGACCTGTTACAAAAATCTGGCTTCTACTGTGGTGTTGCAGGTGTGCAGGCAGCACTGAGCTTTTAAGTAAATTTAAAACCACAATTAGAAGCACTAGAATGCTGAAACAAAAATAGTATATATATGATGTATGTGATGTGATGTGTGACCAGTGTTATCCCCCAAAACTCAACTACAAATTTGTAAGTGTTTATGAGTAATCTAGATGTATTCAAATGTGGTCACAAGTTAAAAATATAAGGAACTTTTATTTTCCTGGACAAATTCAAAACAAAACCGACATTGCTATCAACCAAAACAGAATTAATAGTAATTCCCACCTACAAATCTACATAAAAATGTGCCTCCAAATGAAAACTACAGAAAGAAGTGAAAGAAGGGCATAAAATAAAAAATAGACCCATTCCTTTTAAACATCCATTTCCCACTTTGGGTGGGGGGGGGGGGGTGGGATTAAATGGGGGGGGGGGGGGGGGGAAAGGATATTTTGTTGGGTTATTTTTGATGGTTTTTCTTTTTTTAAAGTAAAACAATAATTATCAATGGCAACCAGCCACACCTAGCATATTATGGGACTCTTGACCCGGGAGTTTGAACCGACTCTGACGACCTCGAAGTGCCGGCGTGTGCAAACGCCTGGTGCCCTCCGAACTGCTAGACATCATCAAGCTGAAACACAGTCATCCCACTGGCGACCTGAGACCTCGATTGTGAGAGTGGATAATTGCTGGCCACAAAATTGAATTTGGCAGTCGCGTGCGCCAGAGTAATATATACCTGCCACCTAGCGTGATTCAATGCAGCCCGGCAAGCTTGATGCCTTGAGTTTCGTCGAGCTGCCACCACTGCCGCAACCGTTATGATTCTGGGCCCAGACCTTTTCTGTCCATGAATAATACCGTCCTAGTGATATGCTTACATCAAGGAACTGGCTGCCCGATATAAGTGCTAGAGTGCCTAACAAGTGGGGATGATTGGCCAACAGTTTTTTTTTTTTTTCTTCACGAGGCCCGACGTCAACCATCTGAATAATGAGGGGCTAGCGTGCCTTACTGGCTTGGATGACTGGAAGAAGAAACCTCTCAAGACAGCTAGTACACCTGGCGGTTCCAACAATCACCTCCTCTTCCACCATTAGCCAGGAGTCCAGCTGCTGTCAACCACCTCAGAACCAACACTATTCGGAAAACTGCAAGCACATTTCGTACGCTAACAGCCTTGTGGAAGAAAAACACCATGTGCTGGACGAGTGGGCGATAAGTCCGGATCTGCTGCGGCCCGTGCCACAGGGAGTTTACCCGATGGGTCAGGCTGCTCCGGTGTCACCCGGAGTCGGAGAATCTTGTTGGTGCCAAAGAAGCCTTCGAGCACACATCAACAAACTATGCAACAGAATGACTCGCAATCGACTTTTTAGGGAGCGTCACCTTTTTCAGCAAAGGGCTACTAAAATTCAGCAAAAGCAAAAATGGGTGCAAAAAAAATATTTACTAGTACAATAAGATTGTATTCAATAAAGTCCAAAGGTGCTTTAGGACGTTTGGATTTTTGTGTATAATCCTTTTTAACAAAAGAGTATGATTTGATTAGATGTAAGTTGAACAACTCAAAACCAGCAAACTGTTAAAAAAAGTCCTGTAAAAATAAAGGTGCTACTGCAATCTTGGTTAAAAATTAATTGGATTAAAAGTAAGTTAAGTTAATTGTGTTGTTGTGTTCCCCCTGGTGTAATGCTATATAACCTCAAGCTAAAACAAAGGTTATATATTGGCTAATAGAAACCATAGGTCTATGTTATAAAAACCAAACAGAAAACTTTATTTTTCATATTATGTTAAATCATTGCAATGTGTAACAACACTAGTCCAAATGAAAGAAAAATACTCATTGCAATAGGCTGTAAAGTGAAAATATAAATTTGTGTGAAATTTAAGTTTTTCAACCGTGGTTTTACCAATATTGTTTTTGAAATAGCTACAAATAATTTAAAATTTTAAAGTTTTAAAAACGTTTAGCAACCCAAATAGTATAGGTACCATATAGGTACATTACGCAAATTGATACCGATAGTATTAATATTTTTCTATTTGTAATGATTTTACGTCAAGATAAAATATAATGATTCTGAACTATAATCTTGATGTTTAATATAACATTTGTGTGAAAGGTATTTCATCCATACAAAGAACTTTGTGGGGCCTACTTTGCAGGTTTGGCACTGATGTAAAATTTAATTTTAAAGAGACTAATGTGCATATAAGTCCTTTCTGTGGTTGTGTTTTTTATTTGTTTTTTAAATACTCTAAGTACCTGGTTTCTTATGATATGAACCAAAATTAACATTTGATTATCGCAAGAAGCAAAACATATACTAAAAACGACCTTTATGTGGACGAGGTTGCCACACAGCGTTAATGATTTCTGTTAAACACTTTTAAATTAGCCAGGTAAACCCCCAGTTTTACGTAGTGGTGGGACACTCATTTGTGACCATATTCAAGAATCCTCCCTGTTGTATTTCACCATAAACATTCATTGAACTGTAGTCTTGGATTTTTAAAATCGTTCAAAAATAATAATAAGGAAGAAGTAAGACTTTTTGTTTTTACAACGCTACCTATTTTCAGAATAGCAGTGGAGCATAATTTTTTAATTTTCTTGTTTTTTTTTTTTTTTTCTTTCGATTATTGACTCATCAATACCTTATGGATGAAGTACTGGGACAGGGTACGTGAAACGTTTATAAATTTTTTAATGTTGCCCTTAATTAATAATTTAGTTTAAGATAAAAAATAGATTTGGCAATTATCTCAAATCCACTCGTTAGATGAATGTTTCTAACTTGTTGAGTAATTATAGAACGTAAGATGTAAAATCGTTCCCATTATCGTCATAAAAAAAAAAAAAAAAGAAAAAAAAAAATATCGTAAAAAAGAATCATATAGATTTCCTGTGAAGTGGGTGGGGTAATAGAGAAAATGGAAGGGCATTATCTTCTCAAACATCCCTTATTGAAATCACAATCCTTTTCCCACCCTAGCTGTAAATTATGTGTAGGAAACACTGGGTATTCATTTCATTCATATAATTTTTCTAAATACATTAGTAGTGCACCCAAATGGCTCATTTAATGAGTACAGCGACAACCACTTCAAGTAGATTACATTTGACTTCTGCCTGGCTAAGCCAGATTTAGGCTCTCATTGCTAGCCCTAGCTGTGTCTGGTACCTTAAACGGTGGCAAACACGAAAAAACATTTAGAACTCAATCGTGTTGCTGGGAGTGCGGTAGTTCAATATTATCGTAAGTACTAAGCTATTATTATCTTCTTCAGAAGGACGTAAGACTGCCCAGATCCCATGGGAGAACAAGTCTGTGGTTCTATTTGTGTAGTTAGATCTCAACTACACACTCTGCCACTAAACGGAAAGAGAAAATTGAAGCTAACGCACTGCATTGGGGTCAAGCCTACTACACCACCAGCTTAGTGTTTTGTGTACAATACTAAAAGCTTTTGCCCCTTTTCGCGCTACGTTTTACACCAAATTTTAATGAGCGTAAATAAATAAAAACTGTGCGAAGCATCGAAAAATGTTGCTTATTAAATACATCTATGTCTTTAATAGTCCACCCTTTATTTTATTGTACAAGTTAGCTTAATATGTTTCCATTTACATCTTGCTCTATATCATCGTGCGGTTGTAGCAGATTGACAAGAGTAACGTAATAGAACGTGCCGCGTTCAACGATTCCAGTTGGTGTTCGATCCTCAGTATATGATTAATTCTATTTTGTTTCCTATTGAAACTTTTATTTCTATTTTAATAAATATTTTTGATACTTTTAAACATTTTATTATTTCTATTTGTTTATCTTTTATTTTTTATTGCTGTATTTGTCAGTTTTAATTGCTTTTTATCCATTTATTATTATATTAAGTTATGTCATATTTATTTATCTCACCGTGTACAGTATCACATATGAAACATAAAAAAACTGGATAAACCGTGCATACTCTTTAAAAAATTCAAATTCTAAATTATTTATTTTTCTTAAGAAACAATAATGCACATAGCAATATTATGAAAAACAATATTATGGTATACTCCAAGTCAACAATTATCACTTTACAAAATATACTTTTTTTCCCCATGGCTGGACCTATATACTAACTTAAACTTTTAAACTTATTATAACATTTTTACTAAAAATAAAATACAACTTTGAGGAAAAATATTAGGGGCCACCTAAGATTATAATTTGTCAGTGTCAGCTGGGTCAGCCTGAATTTAAAAATATATATTTATTTTAGTATTGTAAAAGAGTATAGACCACCTGTTTTTTGTTCTTGGTCATTATTATAAAGTTAGGTTTATGCTCTTCTCTCTGTAAAATACAATACTGTTAATTTTTGACTAAATTTACATATCTTTAATTTCTTTAATTAGGGTATTATTTAGTAACATATCATTCCCTATTATTGCGGTGACCCCGAAAAAGAGGACAAATTATTCAAGACCCGCTTTTTATTCACATTCAATGGGAAGATTTGCAAAGGCAAAACGACATTTTGGCGGACTCAAAAGTTGAAAGATCTGCAACGTCATCTTCAATGGTCAGCAAGAAAACAATGCTGAAGAGATATTCACCATCCTGCTAACCAGGACAATGAAACATGCGGAAACTGATATACAAACTGCAGACTCTCCCCAACGTATCGTCAATCGGGTAAGTGTCAAACTTTCCACCCTTTTGGCCCGAAGATGTGGAAACTATTGGTTTGCACAAGTCGAAGCTCAGTTTACCATCGCCCATGATACACAGTAGAATACACCCGATTTGCATACGCCTGTAAGATCAGCCTAGAAGGTCGCTACGCTCATGAGGTAAGGGATATTTAATTAAAAGCTCCTCCTGTAGCCAAACCCTTACACGGCGGTCTCAAAATCCGGAACTTATCCAAAAGGCTACTCTCTCAGTTCACCAATCAACGACTAAAACAAATTCTGACGGAGGAAGAAATTGGGATCTCGTAAACCATCTCAATTCCTTCGTCATCTACTATCCACTTTCCGGTAACACTCCAGTAACATGAGGATCTTTATTCGTCAACTATGGATCACTCGCCACTACCATGGCGCAAGTGTTCCAAAGCAATAACTGCAGGCACAACCTCAAGAACCAGTCACTAGAGCAACTTAGCTCATGTTGCTGACAAGATATTTTTGAGGTAAGCCCATTCAATCACTTTGAGTTACAGTTCAAAGCACCGCAACTCCGATATGTAAGTGTATTTACTTTGCCATCTACAGTGTGGTTCTCTCAACCGTAAAACTGTAAATATTGGACTCAGAACTCACCTTGGTTCATAAAGGAAATTGACGGATAGGATTTCTCAGATCGACGGGAACAGCACTCTCAGCTCATCATCCTGGAATCTCGCTCAGACTTACACGGCCAGGATGGTTCTAAAATCATATATCTAGCTCCTCCGATTATTATGTTGGTATCATTTTTAAATATGGTAAAAAAGCTAATAAATGATATCAAAGCCATGTAAAATTATTCTTTAAACTCCAACAGCAGTACAAATAATGGCGGTCTACTGGCTTGCTCAACTGGAGGACGAACGCCTTCTCATCAGTGACCGGGTTACTTGGTACTAAATTTCTAATAGACACTTGGTTCTGATCTCTGCTGCTACCCCACGGCACCCTACTACCAAAAACAGACCACAACGCGTGGACTACGACTTGGTTTGCAGCGAATCTCATTCACCAAAATTCACACCTACGGTTTTAGAAATTTTGGTCTACAATCTAGGTTATGCGACGCATCTTTGCATGGGAAATTCATCATTCCGCGGATGTCAACCCATGCCCATCATTGGATTCTGGATTTTTCTTGCTCAACTACGGACTTTCTTCCTGACGTGTCGCAATCAACGCTTGATTGACTCAATCAACTAAATTTAACAGTAAGATGTCCAAACTTCTGATGCCTCTGTTCCTAGTGTGTTTAGGACCCTCACCGAGTTCCTCTCTATTTTGCCACTGCTGTGACTTGCTGAGATTTCCTACCCTCCACTCGTTCCGGCTGGAACACCTCGTGAGGTGAAGCATTAATACGTTTAACACTTCATCAAGACGACGCCTGGGCCCTCCAATCTCTTGCCGACCTCGCCGTCCTTGCCACCTGATCGCCTTCAAATCGCCAAAGCCGAATTCGATAGTAGTGGTCCAAGAAGGGACTGTCCCGACGCTCCTGATGGACCTTGGTCGTCTCCTCTGGCACTTAGTTCCTAAGAAGACTGATGGTTGGCGGACCGTGTGGTGACTAACCGTGCTCTAAACGCTAGAACCATATCCTGTACAGCTATCCGGTACGTCCACATTCATGTACTTCAATCGATCAAATTCGTGGGTGCACAATCAATTTTCGGTCATTGATCTAGTAAAAGCTTTACACCCAAATATCAAGTAAAAAACCCTGACGACGATCCCTAAGACGGCCATAACCACACCTTTCGGTTTGTTCGGAAATTTCCCTTCATGGGGTTTGGACCTCAGAACATGCTGGGCAGACATTTCAGAGATTTATCGGGACGAATGTGGTTTCAGGACTTTGAATTTTTGTTTCCCATACATTGATGAAACATACTTATTTTCTCACAAACATCCTATAAAAAAAAAAAACCAAAAAGAAGGACAAAAAAAAAGAAATAAGAAGAAAAAAAAAAGGAAAAATAAAAAGAAAAAAAAAAAAGAACGAATCAACATCAAGATTCACCTTCCGTATCCTTTTTCAAAGTAACTACACAGACTATGGAATTCCTTGTCAACGCTAACAAATGTGTCCGTTGGATTTCCAAATAGTTACCTTTCTAGGCTACAATATTGAGTATCTTGCCAGTTGGTACTAGACCTTCTTCCCTGATCGTATCACCGCTCTTCAGGAAACTTCGCTCGCCCGGATAACTTGCCAAAGGACTACGTAGTTTTCCGGGCATGAATTAAATTTTTTATAGAAGATTCATTCCCTTCTGCATTTTCAACACCAAGCACCACTTCACTCTGCTTCTTGCAGGCCTCAAGGAAAGTCAGAAGATAACCTGGACACAACCGAGTTAGAACAGGCCTTCATCAATTTTGCAAGGAGAATCTCTACTCAAGCAACCTCTGCTCAATCACCCTGACCCAATAATCGCTCCACTCGGACTTTTCACCTGACGCCAATGCATCCTCATCTGTTGGGGGCATGGCCTTCAACAACTCGTCAAGAATGAATGGCAACCACTTGCTTTCTTTTTCTCAAAAGCTTACTGCAAGGACAAATAGAGAACTGGCCCGCCTATCTACCGTGAACTCTATGCCGTCTACTCATCAGTACATCTATTTTAGACACACTTTATAGAAGCTCAACGTTTGTACCTATATATCACTGATCAATAAACCGTAATTGACAATTTGCTTTTCTCAACAGAGAAAGGATGATAAACTTCCTCCTGTTCAAGTCTAATCAACTATTCATTTATTGGCCCCAATTCACTGACTGACATTCAGCACATATCTGGATCTGCAAAACACTCGTTGCCGATTACTTTCTCACCGTGGTCCGATAGTGCCATTTACAGGAATCACAACTGTCCGACGCACTGTTACTCTTTCACCAGGACTCAAACGAGAGGACGACTTGAAACTTCAAGGATCTTTTGAACCGTTGACACATAGCATTGAAAGGCTCAAGAGAATCACAGTCCCTGGTTTCAAACGTATTGACCTCTTCTGGTGACACTTCTAATCCTTCACTCCGACCATTCTGTAACCTGCTCCTCTCAGACGACTGGTTTTTGAACTCTCTACACAACTTAAGTCATCCCGGCATCAAAGACTTCAGCTCGGCCTCATATCTCAACGTTTTGTTTGGCCTAATAGTTCAGCGAGATTGCCGCACTTTGGCGCCCCAACACTTGTCCAGTTCTGCCAACGTAGCCAAAGTTTCACGGGCCACGTTCACAGTCCCACTTGGAACAGTCAATCCACCATCCTGCTCGTTTATTTCGTCAGATTTCATGTAGACATAATTGGAACCACTCCCACCACGCTGGCCCGTTACCGATACTGTTTGGACCGTTATTGACCAGGTTTACCAGATGGCCAGAAGTTCACCCACTTCAGCATAATACACTGCTGAGGGAAGTCGCCGAAGCTTTGATGAACTGTTGGATTATCCCGTTTTTGGATGCCTCTGAGAACGTATCACAAACGGAAATTTCAAGGTCGTCAATTTCGGAAATCTGACTTTTCAAACCTCACCTCTACATTTGGGGATTGAACGTCTACGGAACCACATAGGCCAATGGTATGGTCGGAACGTTTATTCACCGTCCATCTAAAAAGCCGTGCCAACATCTTTTCACCCGGAATCAAGCTGGCATCCCAAAGTCCCCTCCCTCTAGTTCTGCTTGGTATCCGAAACGTATACAGAGAAGAATTTAAAAACAACGTCCTCTGGCTGAACTAGTAATTACGGCGGAGAACCCTTACGTCTACCTGGATCACTACCTTGCCAGCCCTCCGAGGGGTTGGGACGAAGTGAAGACAATCTCCTTGGTGACCTTGTTGGTCAGGCTGCCAACCGTCAAACATCTCGTCCTTCAACCTGTTCTCTGGCTCAGCTCACAGCAAACCTTCAGGACTCATTTGGTCTTCCAGGAATTATCAACGATCTGCACTCATGTTTTCTTATCGTGACGATTACATGTGCGTCCGAGCCCTGCAACCTCCCTACAAGTCGGACCCTCACAAAGTGCTCAGCCTGTGACGACAAAACATATGACCATTTTAATTATACATGCTCCCACCCCCACCCCACCTCCCCACCACCCCAGATCGCCACAAGATAGAAGCTCTAAAGTAAGCATTTGACACAGTGAATGCCTGCTTATCATTCTACCTGACCCTTCCCCACAGCCATCAACCAAGAAGCGCCCCACACACCGGCACCCAGCATCGGTTAACAACCTGCTCGCAGACCTCGGACTAAAGCAACCACCAGAGTGCGATACCAGATTTGGTCGCAATGTGCGTTTTACGAGCTTGCTCCCTGAGGGGGGGGGGTCTTACAGTCTCCCTAGGGGGCTCATGGTAGTGTCCCAGCTGCCATTTCAGCTGATTTAAAAATATAAATTTATTTTTAGATATTGTAAAAGATATAGGACCACCTGTTTTGTTTTGGTCCATTATTAATAAAAGTTTAGTTATTCATCTTCTCTCTGTAAAATACCAAAACTATTATTTTGTCTAATTACATTATCTTTAATTTCTTAATTAGGGAATCTAATTAGTAACATATTCATTCCCTATAAATTAATCTGATTAGGGGTTTTCCCTTACATTAAAATTAAAAACCAGAAATAAAGTTAAAGTTTTTCAGAGCTCAGAGGCGAAACCAGTTTATTTAAACATAGGAAGTAGAAATTTTAAAATCATCTAAACTTCACAAATCAAGACTGTAGTGGCTTTAACTGCCTATTATTTAAATTTCAGATTTAATAACAAAATTACTATTTATATAAACAAAA